>NW_009705970.1:0-5718 GCF_000703405.1 Apaloderma vittatum | reverse complement strand
CTCCATTCCCGGCGGCTCGGCTCTCCCCGGGACTGGGTAGGGAGGGCATGGGTCGGGAACGGGGAAACGCGAGTACCGCGTCCGGCTCTGCCCTGTGCGCCGCAGGTTTGAAAGGCTGTCCGGCCGCGCGGGCAAGCTGTAGCCCCACGTCCCAACGTTCCCTCAGACTCACGCCTGTAACGTTTTATTTAAAAAGGAACTATCTCCTGCGCGGGTTTGGTCTTTTAAACCCGAAAAATCCCTCATAGAGAAACATTTTCCCTATCTCCTGATCGAGTACAGACACGTACTAGTGAGAAAAAAGGGGTAACAGTGGGAGGGAGAAGGGATAGCACGCACTGGAATATGTGGAAAACAATCAAGTCACTAAATAGGCTGGGAAGACTCGCTTAAGAAATCGCTTTCAAAGTATTTCTTAATCACTGAACCGAGCTACATTTTTATTTTTTTGTACATTGCCGGTACAGTGCACAGAAAAGCAGCTAGAATTTTCTACAGGATTTAGTTAGAAAGGAAAATTTGTAATAGAAGACCACCTGCCTTCCCCCCTCAAAGACTTTGGAGTTCTGGAGAAACGCTAACAATAATGTTGCTACTTTTTAGCCATATTCAAGACTAGAGCTAACAGCATGCACTCAGTTCTTACCTTACAACCAAGTAAAACTGAATACAAACCGAGAATAGGCTCCTGAGCAGCAACCCTATGTTTGCGAATTACATAGCTACATTTAAGCTACCTAGAAAATAACGACGTCTGAAAAGAGTGAGGTATTTACATACCTGCCAGTAAACAACAAAATAATTAGCAACTCAGCCCTCCTACTTGAAAAAATTGGTGGCTCTTAAAAGAGCCTTTGGGTTAAAATTGTCGGTCCGAGGCGCTCTACTTGGAGCTGGTGTACTTGGTGACAGCCTTGGTGCCCTCAGACACGGCGTGCTTGGCCAGCTCGCCGGGCAGCAGGAGCCGCACGGCCGTTTGGATCTCCCGCGAGGTGATGGTCGAGCGCTTGTTGTAGTGCGCCAGGCGCGACGCCTCGCCGGCAATGCGCTCGAAGATATCGTTGACGAACGAGTTCATGATCCCCATGGCCTTGGAAGAGATGCCTGTGTCGGGGTGCACCTGCTTCAACACCTTGTACACGTAGATAGAGTAACTCTCCTTGCGGCTCTTCTTGCGCTTCTTGTCGCCCTTTTTCTGCGTCTTGGTCACCGCCTTCTTAGAGCCCTTCTTGGGCGCAGGAGCCGACTTAGCTGGCTCAGGCATTTTGCTCACTCCCCGATCGCTCTGCCACAGCAGACTGACTGACACTGCGATTCCTCCTGTATTTATAGGGGCCTTATGCAAATTACTGGATTCGGTGAGCAGCGCTTCTATTGGATAACTGAGACAGTGACACCACTGGCCTCACGACCAGCGTTGCAATTGGCCCTTTTTTAATACCACGCATGGATTGGTTAATCATTTGAACCATACTAGCCAATCACAATTTGCTCTTTCAATCGCTGGGATAGGGGACGAAGCTCGTCCTCTACTCTCTGGCCTCGCCCCGCTCCGGGGTCATCTCGGAGCATCCGGGCTCGCCCGTCTCCCGCAGCTGCCTGCTCAGTCGGATCTGTACGTACCAAGTAGATTATCAAAGAGAGTAGTATAATTGAAGGTGAAATTGAAAGTGTAACTAGAAACAGAATTCGTGAGCGCGGTTCTCCAGGTATCCAGGCAAACTGATCACCCAAATTATCACAGAATAATTCAGCATTGAAAAGGCCTGCACAGAGAAAACATTCATCAAGTAACCAGAGCAGAAAAATCACAAAAGAAAATAACACAATGCATTCGGTAAGTCAGCCTCAAAACTGAACCAATATTTAAAAGGTTATAATATAACATTTCATTCAATGACAACATGATATAAGCTGTCAGTTGTTTTGTTGGTTTTGTTGGATTTTTTTTAATTTTTTTTTTCCCCCAACCCTTCAGGACTCCCTCAAAGAGGTGATCGGATACATTCTCAGCTGTGCACACTGGTATTTAAACTATTTGGTCATATGCCTTATCATGTACTAGCCTTTGGGAAAACTGAATAACACAATGGGTACAATATTTGTAATTTCTCCAGAGAGAAAAGACCTAGAGAAAATGTCAAGGAGTTTTGCTACTCTTTCTTTCCTTCAAGAAGCACTATATCTGCATACTTCATGCCATAGCCTGCATTTGTAACAATCACAAATTAAATTCCAAATTGAAAAAATACAGGTAGAAAAGACAGAGAGACTATGGAATATTAAGCATTGCTAATAGAATTTGGAGTAAATTCTTATGGCCTGCAGAGCATGGCTTGTTTTTCAGGACATTAAAAGAGATGAAAGTTCTGATTTAACTTGTAATTTGAAAGAATGGAATCTTCTGAGACACAATAAATACTGGATGATTGTGCTTAAGTGAAAACCAAGACAATCCTAGTAATTAAATGTGGATTTTAAACTGCATTTTGAATTTATCATGAATCAGAAATTTAAGCTGGTTTCTTGTTAATTTGACTCAGTTTCGAAAGAAGAAAAGAGAATGTCTGAATAGACTAAAATGATGTAATGGCACTAAGAATTCTGATGTGCTAGGTTTTTTTTTTCCTAAAATGCTGTGTGGTAACTTTATAAATCTGAAATAGAAAATAATTAATCAATAAATTAGAGCTCTATAATCTACTTTTAAAGGAACAAAGTTAAGTTTTAGATGAATGAATCTAGGACTGGATAACTTTGCATGAAACAGTCAATGTTACAATGATGCTATTTCCTTCTGGAATCCTTAGGGGCTGTTCAATATCTAGAGTTTCTCGATATTGGGAGACAGATGGTGTAGGCCTATGCAGGAAACATATCTGGCACAGGTAAATATAACTTAAGGTATGTGAGACTGCTGAAATCACAACAAAACTAGTTGTTCAAGGAGATATTTAAGGATAGTTAGAGAGATTCTGGATACTGGTGCAAGGAATAAATAAAAAGATCTGTCACCTTACCAGGCTGGTTTTGCTTCAGCTTTTTTTTTCTTTTTTTTTATTACCCTGTTGAGTAGAATTGTAGATGCACAAAGATTTCCAGCCTATATCCACAACAGTTCTGTCTGGAGAAAGGAAGCCAGGCAAGGAAATGTTGGGTTTTTTTCTCCTTCCCAGTAATGCTTGCTTGCAAGTTCTTCTGCTGTGCTCAGCACCTAAAATGGGGAGAGAAAAGCAGCTGCCTGTGTTCAGTGCAGCTTCATGCAGCTTCCTGGTTTCATGTCTCTTCCCTCCCAGCCCTGCTTCCTCTCACCAGGAAGAGGGACAGAGTGGGTGCTCATCCACCTCCATCTGCTCTGCCTCCTGCCCAGCTGCTGGTAGCAGCTAAATCAGCTTGGAGAAAATCTGGTGAGGCAGGAGGGAGCTTTATCTGCCTTTTAAGGAGAAAAGTTACTCTCTTTTTCAGCAAAGCAAGAAGAGAAGCCAGAGTGGCCCATCTCTAAACATTTAGCTCCACACATATGCTGTGAACCTGATGACTTCTTTGGGCATAAACATCATCTGGAACAGAAGTTCACTGACAACACCTCTGCCTGGTAACAGGAATTCTCTCGTGAATGTCTGTGAGAGTCCACAATGTGACATACACACTTCTGGACAAGGTGGTGTAGGTTTTGGGAGACTCCTCTCTTTTTTCTCTGATTGACATATCTCTTCCGGGTGAGCACATTGTGCTACAGACTGACAGCTCTCCTGTTCAGGTAACTGCTCCAGCTGGAAGTTTCCAGGAGGCAATGTGAAGGTATAAAGGCAAAGCTGCTCTCAGTCTTTTGCCACTACAGCTCCTAGGAGAGCTCTGCATAGATTTTTTCTGAAAAAAAACCCATCCTCAATCTGAAATCATTAGTTAGAAACTTTTTTTCCCCTGTCTGCTTATTGCCTGAAAGGGATTCAAGAAAAAGAAAAAAGTAGTATCTTGGCTCTAATTAACGCACCCTCTGTAGCCTCTTCAGCCAGAACTCAGACACTTGTGTATTACCCTGGGCTTACAGAGTACACATTGCCAGTGCCAAAAGCTCCTGAAAACCAAAACCACAAAAAATAATAACCAAAGCAAATAAGCAGAGACAAAAAGACAGATTTTATAACAGTACTAGGATAAATCTTGGAGATTTAGATTGGTTCCTGAACACCATTTCATTTTAACTGGTATATTGCTCTGTGTGCCAAAACAGGTAGGATACAGGAACAAGCACAAATCGCAGCTGAAATGCAAAGAGTAAATTTATTCTGCTACCTGAGAATCTGGAGACTCTGCAGCAGCATCCTGGTGAAGGCAAACAAGCAGCAATCGCACAGGCAGCAGTGCAGGCCCAAGGAGATCTCTCTTTGCTGGAAAGAATCTGGTATTTGACCCACTGCCTTCTTATGTTTAACCTGTTGCTCTGAGTTCCAGGACTCACAGGGTAGCTTTGCTTTGTTCCTTCCCACAGCAGGGCAGAAATGTGATAGATGCCCCCACATCAGTCCCAGGCCTCTGTTACCTTAAGTGTGGGTGTGTTGCTTGTTGAGCACACAAGGCCAGACAATAATCTAGTGTGATGTGTACCTTTTCTGACACCCCAGCTGCAAGTTGTTTGAGTGTACCTACAATCCTCCTTGCCAATCTTCCATTATATTCCCACAGCATGAAATACAAAGGAGAGAACCAAGACGAAGTCCCAGGAGAAGTTATAGAACAACTAGACTACCAGCAAAAGACACAAAACACATAGCACTTGAGGTTATTAGAAATAGATTGATGAGAAAAGAGCAGTTGTAATTATTTTGAAAAATTCCTAAACTGTGGGATACCTCAGAATCACATTTGAGAAGTCTGTTTTTTATGGGTTTAGATAGCTGCTGTAGATCTTCTACACAGACTAAAATATTAAATATAACTGCCTTACGTAGTGCACACCTTGCCATCTATTACTGCAGGGGTTTTAGCTTTACATATTGAGTATCAATGTCATCTGAGGACCTTAAAAATCCTTGGAGATAAAGTAAATATATGCATCATATTTTTACAGCATAGAATAACTGTCATGAAAAAGCCACAAGATAACAGGAAAGCATAAGGACAAAGAAAAAGTTGTCATGTATTTTCTGAAACAAATGATAATCAGAAACTGGAGATTTCTGAGGATGATTAAGATGAGCCAACTCATTAAAATTACGTTTTCTTTGCTCTAAGTGAAGTTAAAGACTACAGTTTATAAAAAAATTACATTTTGTGTCAAAAACTATGTGAGGAAAAAACCAGTAAAATAAATGCTTTGAGGTATTATGTATCAATGAAGAGTAAGACTATGGAAATGAAAAAAAATGGTACATTTTTAAAAGCACTTGAAGCAACCTAATTTTTTATCATATTAAAAAAAAAAATTACATAACTCAGTTCCTTCCACAGCACCTCAGTCTGACAAACACACAAAAAAAATCTCTCTGGTCATACAGTTTAGAAATGCATGACCCAGGAGATGGTGACTTCGACCTCTACAAACAAAAGGCAAAACATAGAAATGAAAACAAAACAATATATCAAACCCTAAATAAAAACATATTAATAAATTTATTCAGCGCTTTTTATAACAAAGGGGATTAACCTGAGCAAGCCCGCCCGGCTGTGTGCCCGACCCTTCGTTGGCGCGCGGGAAGCGGCGCTCCCAGCCCCGCC
>NW_009705969.1:485-719 GCF_000703405.1 Apaloderma vittatum | reverse complement strand
AAGGAGGGCCGCGAGGCCCACGAGCGGTCCCGGAAGGCCAAGAAGATGATCGGGCTGAAGGCCAAGCTCTACCACAAGCAGCGGCACGCGGAGAAGATCCAGATGAAGAAGACGTGAGTACCGGCCCTTCTCCAGCAGCGTCCAGTCGTAGCTTCTGGGCCCTTTTTTCCCCTCCCTGAATGGTTGCACGACCGCTTGGACGCACTCCTTGACACGTTCCCCAGCTCCGCCAGC
>NW_009705969.1:0-469 GCF_000703405.1 Apaloderma vittatum | reverse complement strand
AGAGCAGTAGTTTGTGGTAGCGGTAGAGAGGGAGGTTCTGGCTGCTTGAGTCCTTGAGCAGTTGCTTAGTAAAACGCGTGTTCCGTGCATCGTGCCGTCTGTCAGGTGTTGCAGTAAGTGAAATGATTAGTTTATCTTGGAAGTTGTTTAGGGCTTTTCTAGTCAAACGTCCTTTATGGAGATTAGAGGGTACCAAAACGTCAAAAATTGTTTGTGAAGGGCTGAATGTGAGCCAAAACTAAACGCGGCAGTCGGAGATTACGACCCTCAGCTCAATACAGAGGCCCAAAAACTCAGGCCCCCCCCACCCCCATGCAAGGAGCATCCGTGCTAATTTACATGAGAGGCAAAGCTCAGAATGAGCCTTTTTTTTAATTCCTACTCTTAATACTGATTTTCTTTATGTGCAGCATTAAAATGCATGAAAAGAGAAATACGAAGGAAAAGAATGATGAAAAAACACCTAAAG
>NW_009705968.1:0-261 GCF_000703405.1 Apaloderma vittatum | reverse complement strand
CCATCCCACCAGGCACCATGGACTTGTCCATGTCACCGAATCATTAAGGTCGGAGAAGACCTCTAAGATCATCAAGTCCAACTGTCAATCCAACACCACCATGACCACTTAACCATGCCCCAAAGTGCCAGATTAAATTAAAATTAATTAAAATTTAATTAGAATTAAAATAAATGAAAAAATAAAAGAAAGTTAAATAAATAAAAACAAAATCAAAATTAAAACAAAATAAAATATAAAACAAAGTAAAAATTAAAATAA
>NW_009705967.1:1798-2007 GCF_000703405.1 Apaloderma vittatum | reverse complement strand
CTGCGGTGTTCACTGCCACACGCTCTGCCAGCCGAGCCGAGCCCTGCCCCGCGCTTTCTGGAGCTCAGCAGGTCTCGGGGGCGCAGTCAGCACGCAGCAGGGAAGGAGCACTTGTTTCTTTATGATATGGAATAGTTTCAGCATTAGTTATTTCTAAATCACTCTGGTTTATGAGCAACCTGACAATTTGGCAGAGGCAGGAGGGCGGG
>NW_009705967.1:1368-1647 GCF_000703405.1 Apaloderma vittatum | reverse complement strand
GAGCTGGGCGGTCGGTGACAGCGGGAGGGTTTGGAAGGGGAGGATAAATGGACAGGCACATAGAAATAACAAGCACTTTGTGGAAACCATGAAGAAATAACGAACGGATTGAAATGGAGGATCTATTTCTGGAAGGCCTGGCACAGCCTCTGACCCAGAAAGCCACCTGCAAACTGGCCAGCTCTGCTCCGAGGATGGAGACATCCTGGACCCGGGCCAGATGCTCCAGCGTGTTCGGCTGTCCTGACAGGCAACAGCAGGGTCCAGGGAGCACGCTAG
>NW_009705967.1:1042-1341 GCF_000703405.1 Apaloderma vittatum | reverse complement strand
GGGGCAAGTGAACTTCATCAGGTTCTGGGCAAATATTCCCTGCTTCAGAGAGCTCCTAGTGCTTGCAAGGGAGCTAGAAAGGTGTCACTGAGATGTCTGTCCTTGCCAAACAGAGGAAATAGCGCAGTCCATGCACCTGCAGCCTTTAATCCTGCTCTGGTCGTGATGACCCATCCTTTTCCTGCACAGGGCACTAAACTCAAGAGAAGGGGAAAGCCCTGCCCCGACACAGCAAACTGGGCGGGAGAGCAACAGGTTTGGGGTCCCTGGGCAGCAATGCCTGCGTCGAGCTGAGCCGC
>NW_009705967.1:396-970 GCF_000703405.1 Apaloderma vittatum | reverse complement strand
CCGCCCGTGCCCCCCGCACTGGCCATAAAAGCAGACGGGGCTTGTGATGCAGGCATGGCAAAGGCAGAGTGCCTGTTCTCACTGTAAATAAAATGAGATGATTAATTAAAGTGCAAGTCTGCTGCCAAAAAGGAAGAATGGGGCTCAGGTGGCTAATTAAACTCAGGCTGCAAATCTAGCCAGAGAGTTTCTGCCTTATGGTCCTGCACGCAACATCTGCTCCATCAAGATTTCAAGAGATAAAGGACCGAGGGGTGCAGGAATGTCCAGGAGACACCCCAGGGCAGACTCTCTGCCACAGGCACCAAGGGATGCACAACCACAGGCTGAACCTCCTCAGGGACGTGGGCACCCCAGAGATTCCTCCTTCCCCACAGAAACGCAACACTGCACCCCGGGAACCTTCACCTCACCCAGCAGAGCAGCTGCTCACGGGGGGCTCTGCTCCCACCCCTGCATCACAGTCAGGCTAAAGCAACACGAGTGCTGGGCAGACCTGGAGCTCCCAGCCAGGCACACGTGGCTGAGATGATGAGGGGTGGCTTCAGGGCCAGATTCCCCCCTCTCCTCTCCC
>NW_009705967.1:0-239 GCF_000703405.1 Apaloderma vittatum | reverse complement strand
GGCTGCCGGTGCTGGTGCAGGCTAAGAGGGGCCATTGGTCACGGGCTGTAAAGGCCACACACGGGGGGCACTGGGACAGGTTCCCTGTGCTGGAGGGTCTTCATCACTCGGGCTCGGCTGCACCTCTCCCTGCTCCCTGCTCCGGCACCACCCCTCCTGCATCCCCTCGAGGCTGCGGTGCTGGGGAACTTCCCTGACCTCAGCCTGGGGTCCCCACCTCCCCAAGGGCTCAGCGGTCG
>NW_009705966.1:531-780 GCF_000703405.1 Apaloderma vittatum | reverse complement strand
AAATTCAGGGGGTTTGGGGTAAATTTGGGGGCATTTGGGGTCAATTTGGGGGGATTTGGGTTAAAGTTGGGGGGATTCGGGTCAATTTGGGGAGATTCGGGCGACTTTTTGGAGGATTTGGGTTAAATTTTGGGTCAATTTGAGTCAATTTTGGGGGGTTCTGACTCAATTTCAGGGGATTTGAGTTAAATTTGGGGGGATTTGGGTCAATTTGGGGGGGATTTGGGTTAAATTCGGGGGATTTAGGGA
>NW_009705966.1:0-402 GCF_000703405.1 Apaloderma vittatum | reverse complement strand
TTTTGGGAAACTTGGGGGATTTTGGGGGTATCTGGGGGGCCCTGGGATGTTTTTCTGGGGGTATTTTCGGCCCATTTTGGGGCATTTTGGGCACATTTGGGCACATTTTGGGGCATTTGGGCACATTTTGGGCATATTTTGGGGTATTTTGGGGTATTTGGAGCACATTTTGGGGCATTTGGGCACATTTTGGGACATTTGGGCACATTTTGGGACATTTGGGCACATTTTGGGGCACATTTTGGGGCATTTTGGGCACATTTTGGGGTATTTTGGGCACATTTTGGGGTATTCTGGGCACATTTTGGGACATTTGGGAACATTTTGGGGCATTTTGGCCACATTTGGGCACATTTTGGGACATCTGGGCACATTTGGGGGCATTTTGGGCACATTTTGGGC
>NW_009705965.1:0-14315 GCF_000703405.1 Apaloderma vittatum | reverse complement strand
GAGTCCAGCAGTGACAAGCTGCGTGGGGCAGCCGGGGAATCGCAGGCGTTCTGGGGTCTGAGGTGAGCAGCGATGCCAGTGCTGCGGGAGGAGAAGCATTGCGTGGGTCACAAAAGATGCTGTCCCTGGTACCAGTCCCTTGCGAACCTGCCTCGGGCTGCAGCTGGAGCCGGGTATTAGTGGGTTTGAAGAATACCGGGTGGGGAGTTGGGCAGCTTGGGAGCAGCTTTGTGCCAGCAGCGGTCCAGGCTGGAGAGGGCTGGGTACAGGGGGCTGCTGCTGGCCTCCCGGGGGGGAGCCCTGCAGGGAGCTCCCTCAGGTCTTGTCTTCCTGGGTCTGTTCTGCATCTCTAAATACAATTTCCTGGAAAACTGGTGATGTCAGGGAACAGGGTGATCAGCCAAGGTGTCATCAAGAACCATGGAGAAAAGCGTCTGTCTCTGGGAACTCGTTCGGAATTCATTTTCTGTTGAATCATTGGTGGATTTTAAAAATCGCAGAAGAAGCGGTGTCTGTGCTGGCAGGAGCTGAGCAGGGATTTCCTCCAGCAGAGGACAGCAGTGCACACGGATCCCGCCGGATCGCTGCCCCGGGTGTGGAAATTCAGCACGACTTGGATGCAGATGCCTGGATGGGAGAATGGTTTTGTCGTTGCTTTGTTACATAATAAACATTTTAAGACATGTTTGCTCCCGTTACGAGTTCTTGTGCGCAAAACGCTGCCAAAAATGCAGCCCGGAGTGAAAATTGACAGCCAGGTCTGCCACACATTGTTCAGCCATGGGAAGTAAAGCTGACTTTGCCCAAAAGCTGTGGCCCAGCACTCCCCGCCTGCCCGAAGCCTGGGTCGTGTTATGCTTGGTGCACAAATTTAATTAAGTGCATTCTGAAAGGAAAGCTCCTTGTGAAAGGTTTTTGGACTGAACTGTGTTCGCAAGTGCGAAAAGACAAGCCCTTATTGTCAGCTATATAAATAGATATTCTGAAAGGCTGATGCTGCCAAATCCCCCCGGGTTTGGACACGTTCGCTGTGGGTGCCGGGGGTAGTTGTGTGCAGTTGGTTGATTCTTCTTGGCCTTATCTGCGATCGTGTTTCTTTTCAGGGAGAAGATGAAGCCGTTATCCTCAAATCTTGCACCCGACGGAAAACCGACTCCATCGAGAAGAGGTTTTGCTTTGACGTGGAAGCTGTTGATCGGTGAGTGCCGAGAGGGACCTGCAGCCTAGGGTGCCCAGCCAGGGGTTACGCTGGGGAGAGGCTGCACTCAGCTGGGCTTGGCTTTCCCAGGCAGTTCTTGTGCAGTTCCTGTGTTTCTCTTCTCCTTCAGTCATACCGTCCAAGCACGGAAAGCGTTAGTCGTGGAAACACGCTTCTCCCTGGTGCTTCTAGCCAGGTGCTTGCAATATATCCAGTTAGTGCTTCAGTTTACAAGGTGTTGAGTTTACTCAAGTCTCTCGAAGTTTAGTGGTGTTTTAGCACTTCTGCTGTCTCTGGCCACGTAAGGTAAACGGTTGCAAGTGTGGAAAAGATGCTCTGTGGGTGTTTTGGCAGGAGTATGATGCCTCTTTCCAGTGCTGGGTATGTGCTGGAAGAACTTTAGCTTTTGTGCTGCAGAGGGGCGAGTGCTGGTCTGCTGTGGATGGGCGATAATGGAGGCCTGGCTTGCATCTCTGGGCACTTTACATTCACTTCTTTTACCTGAAGGAGTAAAATGCTTTCTGATGTGATTTATCACGTAGCAGCAGAACCAGATCTCTGTGTAGATTCAATCTGCAGCGCCTAGGAATGAGAGGCTGTTATCATATCTAATTAGCATCGCACGCAGCTTACATATATAAACAGGAAATCCAGGCTGGGGTTGCTATTCCAAGCGGTGTTAGTCACTGCCTCATATCTTCCTCCCTGCGGGAAGTTTACGTGGTTTTACAAAAACTCCCTCCAAAGTCAATTAATGCCTGTGCTCTCCCAGTTGGGTGCCTGTTCACAGTCCAGCCGCCCTCCCCTCGGCAGGGATGCTCAAGAGGTCTCGGGAAAACCCGAGTTCATCGAAACCCGAGGCGTTGGATAACGCTGGAATAACCCGCGGTGCCTTTCCCTGCCCAGCCTGTGCTTCCGCAGCGTTTCGGTGCCAGCCCAGGACAGAGAGGGGGTTGGGGTGATGGAGCTCTGCCTGGCTTGGCTGAGGGATCAGAAAACTCCAGGGCCGCCTCCTGTAGCTTTGCTTTCCTCCAGAAAGCTGCAGTATTTCTGCTGACACAGGGATTTATTTTTTTCCTGTGCCCTGAGGATATTTTTTTTTTAATGTGAAAATCAAAATACAACTGTGAGGAGGAGTTGAAGCCAACTACCACAATAGTTTTCTTCTGCAGCATGTTCGGAGGCAGCTGAACCTTCCCTTGATGTCTGGAGCCTGCTAGGCAGGGGATCAAGAGCTACTCCAGAAATATGCCTGCTAAATGTAAATAGTGGCAGGGGAGAGGCAAAGGCAGGGAAACCTGAGAAATTGCTCATTTCACGCACACGTTCCTGCTGCAAGAGATTGCCTCTGCCTGAGAGAACGGTGAGAGCAGAATATGTGAAATAAAAGGCTGCTTTTTCCCCCAGATATACAGGCAACTCTGCACATTTTCCTTATCAGAATTTGTTATTAGTTGTCTAAAATAAAAGGTTTTTTGCCAGACTAGTTAAGCTAAGAGAAAGAGGAGACAGCAGCTGGCCAAAAGAGAGTGTGATGTGCCCACCTGATCTCCGGGACCTCCCTGCTGAGCCTTGGGAGCTCTGGGCACCGTCAGGACTTTGGTGACGCTGCTGGTGGTCGGGGTTTGCTGGAGATCACCTTCTCCTCGCCCAGCGCTCGTGATTTGGTCTGTTTGACAGAGCCAAGTGTGTTGAGGAAGGGTTTCCTTGCCAGCCCGGGATTATCGGGGTTGGCAGCACGTGGATGCCGCCATCCTGCAGTGGCCTGGCCCTGGGGACTGTGGGTGACCCAGAGCTCCTGGCAGGGGGTGCCCAGTCACAGGAGGGGGTGCTGGGGCTCACCTGGGCACCGTGGGGAGGGAGAGCCGTGCCCGCTGCTCTGGGAGGTCAGCCCGGCTCGGGCAGCAGGCAGGAAACGCCTTCAGAGAGGCGTTGCTTTCCCTTTCCTGCTGGAGATCAGCTCGAGCTTAAGGAGGCAACACGGCCAAAAACTTGAGCCCAAACTCTCCACCCGAGTCCACTGACCACAAGCCCTGGGATAGCTGTGCCCAGGGGGAGCTGGGGCAGCGTCTGTGTCTGTCACAGGCTGTGTGGTGGGCTTTTGCCTCGGGCTGAGGTTTTTGTTTCTGGTTTGGTTCGTGGGGTTTTTTTTGGCTTTTCATTTTGGTTTGGTTTTTTGTGTTTTTTTTTATATTGTCTCTATTAGTAAAAAAGTTAGAAACTTAATGTCTTGTTCTTGTTCTTCAGCCCCATGCAGGAAATCTGGATGTCATTAAGACAGACATCCCCAGGATGCTTCTCTGTCTCACATATGTACCGTGTTTCGACTTAGAGCAGTTTTCTTTTTTGTATGCAACTTCTAAATGAAAATTAGGCTTCTAACTGATGTCCAGCATTGTAACTGCGAGGTGCATGCAGTCCCATGTCATTAAGCCAGCCCAGCAGAGCACTGTCGTACTGAGAAAACTGCGTGCGTTTGTGGTGGTTGGAGGGAAGGGTGAATAATGCCCCCGGAGCGTACTTTTCCTCAAGTCTGAAGCTGCTTTTCCAAAGGTTAGCTTGGAAACAGGTGGGTGAAGAGAGCAAGAAGATTTTTCTGTGCACACCGCTTGCTTCCTGTGGACAATTAAATGTGGTTGTCCCTTCCGAAGTACTTGTGTGCTGGGCTGCATATACGCCTTCCTCAGCAAGAGCTTGCCGCTGTGGCTTTTGGGTGATGTCGGTGTGTGCATCCCCTTGGTATCTCCCCAGACACGTGCCCCGTTGGGGTACCGGCAGCTTTTCTGGCCTCTCTGCTGTGGGCCCCTCCAGAGCAGCCTCCCTCACCAGGGATCACAGGTTGCAGCCTGCGTATGCGCGGCACGCAAAGCCCATCGCTGCTCCCAGCGGTGCTGGATGGGTGACGTATCTCCCCCTCCCAACATCTGTGTCCAAAGCATCTTGTTCCACCCCCTGCCTGGGGCAGGGACACCTCCCACCACACCAAGGTCCTGTCCAGCCTGGCCTTGAACGCCTCCGGGGTGTTGTTTGTTCTCTGTGCACAGACAGGTTTAGCGATCAGCTTGGTTTATTATGGCCTTGCTAATTGGGGTAGGCGGAGGAAGGAGCTGGGCTGGGATTATCGCTCTGTCTCCCGCTGAAGCTGGCAGCCTAAAACCTGCAGTGATTAATTTGCTCCTGCGTCGGCTCCCATGCTAACAGCCACACGCGCAGGAGCACGTACGAGGAAATTCTGCTTTCTGTGCGAGTATTTTTATCTCCCATCGCCATAAAATTCGCGTGGCTCTTCAAGCTCTGTGTGTGCTGGCAGGACGCGGAGTACGGCCGGTGCTGTGCCGCTGATGGGAGCGAGGGGACCCTGCTCCGGCTCCCGCTTTGCCGCGCAGCCTAGAGGTGGCAGCCTCGGCTGGGTCTTCCTTCTTCATCGCACAGAAATGGGCTCATTGTCCATCAGCGGCGCGTTTCGGGAAGCTGGTACATACAGACGATATGAGGCTCAGGCCTGGAGCTTTTTAAGTAACACTGGGAGAAGCTGTTGCTTGTTAGGGTGGGAGGGAATTGTTTTTTTCTCTTGCAAAGGTGCTACCAAGTGAAAATCTGGAGCTTGATCTGTCGTTAGATCACTTCCTTTTCCTATTGCCTGATAAGGAGACACTGAAGTTCCCAGTGCTGGAGACTGAAAAGCGGTAGGACTGGTGTTTGTGACAGGGCCAAGAAATCCCCGGCACCGCATTTGCAAATAGTTCTAGTTTTCAGTGCAGGAGTTTTCAAGTCAGGAGTGTTTGATTGCTTTGTTACAGTAACGTCGGCTCCAGAACGGTGATGTAGCATCTGGCTGAAATACGTTCCCAGTGTGATGCATGCTGTGTTTTAATGCTCTTTTTTCTCCCTATCTAAACTTATTTGTAGTCTTTGTGCATTAGATCAGTTTTGTAAACAAGGTAAATACAGGTGCCAGCCAGTGTCTTACAAAATGCGCCTGAGGAGGAGGAGGAGTACCTCATCTTGCTGATGAGAAAGGCTTTGCAGTTTAGGATAATGTAGGTCATTGCTCGGGGCCAAAAGCAAAGTGCTTCTCATGCCGATTGGCCTTTATGGGAACAGGAGGTATTGAAAACTTGGGGGTTTTGGCCTCCCAGTGTTCATACAGGCAGGAAAGTCCGCGGGCAGTGCTGTTGTCCTGGCACCGCGCACGCTGGGGCTGCACAGTGGGCAGCGCTGGCGGGGAGTGCAGAAGGCACCCACACGAGCGTTTCCCTGGCCTCATGGCTCTTGGTAGGTCGGTCCTTGGCTTTGCTCTGGGTACGTGATTTTCGGATCTGCCCATTTCTAGGTGCTCCCTGTCTGCGGCAGGGCACGTTTCCGTGCCGGTGATGCCGGCCTAGCGATGCCGGTGATCCCGGCACAGCACGTGCAAGACAACTTGTACTTGTTCCTCTACCGGTGTTGCCTTTCCAGTGACCTTTTTAAACAAAGCGGCTCCTGAGGTTTTACAGGTGGGCTGGCAGGGAGCAGAGGAAGCTCCTTTTCCCCTGGGTGGCCAAGGAGACCCCTGGCGGCCCCAGCAGAGCGTGTTGTGCCGACCGCGCCTTAAGCTTTATGTGGACAAGTGAGGTGTTCTGAATTTGGGAACCCCTTATGCACGTCTTTTCTCCTCTTCATTTTTGGGGCCACCTCTGGTTCCCGGTACCTGGAGCAGCGCCGCACAACCGTGGGCTCCTCTCTGGGGCTCCAGCAGCTGCTCGGGCTGAGACCTCAAACCTCTCCGTGCACCCAGCCCCGCTCAGCCCTTGAGACCCTGTTATTAATCTGCTCTTGTGTTTTTCATTCAGCAGTTTAGATCGTCTCACTGAGATAAGCTGCTACAGGAGTTGAAAGTTCTTATCTGTCCTTATTGCTTTCATTATTTGTTTGTTTTCCTGGAAGAAGGAGAAGTGATTGGACTTTCTCATTTTCTCTGCGTGCTTAGTCATAGCTCCTTAAACCCAGACTGTTTTTCACAAAAGCTGAGATATTGAGAAAATTCAAATTTCCTGTGTGGTCTCGTATGGAAAAATCTCTTTAGCTTTTAGATGGTAGCATACTGAAAATATACTTTCTTGTGAAGCATTTACCATGTTTTACTCTGGCCTCACGCTCCCGCATCCACTCAGTTTAGAAATGGATTCCTTCGGATCACGAAATGTCCCCTTTCTTCCCCGCTTCGCATCCCGGAGGAAGGCAAATGGGTTGAAGTGTGCGATGCAGCAACTCGTAACAAATCAGCAGGTCCTTTATCTTGTTTGCTACAGCAGCTCACGTTTGTATGTTGTAGTTGTCAGATCCACACGTGCCCCATCGGGCTTGGGGGGTCGGGCGCTACCCAAGAGCAACACCTCGCTAAGCTCCAGCGTTGGGATAGTTTTCGTGTTACTGGGGGAAAAAAAGGCAAACACGTTCTATTTATCTTTTGGGAAAGGAAGCCAGGCCTTCCCCATCTCAGGCTCTGAGCTGAATAACTGAGATATCTGTAATCGAACGAGCGTGCTTTTGGGAACGGTTGATCTTCAAGGAAAGCTGGTGAGGGGGAGGCCGGCTGCGTGTCGGTAGCATTTCAGCGCCAGCCGTCCCACCTGGCCGGGAAGCACATGGTGCCTCATGGGCATCGTCCAAATGAATAATGAATGAGGCGTAATGTGCGGGGGGCGCGTTTTATAAATTTGTCACAGCCGGGAGGATGGTTCCGCTCGGGAAAGTGGTGCAATGGATGCCTTGGCAAAGGAACGCCGTGGTGGGAGGAAACGCGGAGCTATTTGCAATGTAAATAGGTTTTTAATTCAGTTTCACAGCCCCTCCCCTCGTGCTCTTAAATAAGTTTGACTTTGAAGTGGAGCCTGAAGAGCTGTTATCTGCTCCAAGGCAGAACAAACATTTTATCGCCCTGTACGTGAGGGACCCTGGCACGCCAGATACCAGCCCTTTTTCCTTGGGACCTCGTCGCTTTGCTAGGAGTCCAGTGTTGAGTTTACCGTGAAAGAATGGTTTAAATCTTTTTGTTTCGATGTCCTGGCAGAAACACTGAGACAGAAATCCCAATATTTCCTTTTCCCCTGTCTCCCTGGTCGAGGTAGAGCCCTCTCCAGGGCTTTCTACCCTCAGCAGCAGCAGCTTGCCTTAACCTCAGACTTCAGCCCTGACTGGAAGGGGGTGCAGCTGAGACCTCTGGTCACCCAGGGCAGAGCCTACTCCTGCCGTGGGGCAAGGCTTTGCAGTCAGCCCGTAGGCAGCCTGACCACAGCTCCTCAGCTGCCGGGGACTGCTCTTGAATCGCTTTGTCCCTGCACATCGCGGAGCTTTGTTCAGTGTTTGGAAAATATCTGGCGTTGGATGTTGAACGTTTTCTTTCTCAAATGGGACGGTGCTTAAGTGGTTTCCTCTTCCCTTTGAAACGAGTAAACTTCCAAACCACTAAGCTGGTGAGTATTGACTGACTCACCAATGGGATTAGTGGAGATCAAACACATTATGTCTGGTTTACTTGGACCCGGGCTTGTTGCAATCCTGAATGCACGGCTGCCACTGGTGAAACAGTGCCGAGCTGCTGTGTGTGCCCTGACAGCCACCTGTTGGCTTGGTTGGATGGGGAGCAGAGTTAGGGAGAAGGGTTAATCCTTTGTTCCTCGCCGGTATGTACCACAGAAGTGACAGAAGAGGGGACAAACCCAGCGCTACGAGAGCTCCTGTTAACATTTTCTTTTCTGGCAGCGCATCGGCTCTTACCAAAGACCAAACGACTTTTTACAGAGTGCCATTGCAGCTCACGTTCTTCTGCTGGAATGAGTTTTGGGTCGAGTTAGAATTTATCCCTCTGTCCAAGCCTTACCGGCTTTTGAGGACTTAGTACCAAAACCAGCAGCTCCTGAGGTTAAATCGCTTTACTCGCCTTGTGCCACGGCAGACGGGCACCCCACGAACCGTGATCCTGGCTCTCTGCTGCCTTTCCGGAGCCTTGCCGTGGGTGAGAAGGGCAGCGTGAGAGGTTCTCTGCTGTTGTACTTCCTATGGATGAAAGTGTTGCTGCAGAGAGAGCGCCGATAACCACCCCCACCAGCCGTGCAGCGCCGCATCTCCCTGTTGCCAGGGCTTCTGCCTGCTCCCCTCCTGCAGAAATAGCTGCCGCGCTCTGCTAATGCATCTGAAAATAGCCTGGGAGGAAGCAGAAGGGCTAGACCAAACAAACGGAACAGAGCTCCACTGTCTCCCAGGGGCCAGGTTTGCAGGGCGCGGCGGTGGGGCAGGATGCGGCCGCCCCTCTGGAGGCTGGAGACCCGGAGCTGAGGGCACAGGGCTGAGGAGGCGCAGGGCGAGCTTGGCTTTTTGCACCCCAGTCTCCTGGCTGTGAGATGAGCTGAAGTGTTGGGGCTGGAAAGCCTGACTGCTTGCAGTTGAGCGAGATGCAGTAAATTGCTGGCCCAGGACAGGACCTGTGGGAGTACGGCGGCAGCTTTCACCCTCTGCCACATGTTCCTCTCTTGTGCAAGCACACAACCACACCTGGAGCTGTGCAAATAATCTCCGCCGTGTTAAACCTGTCCTGACCTTGGCGGTCACGCTTATCAGAGACAGATGATTAAGCTTTAACTCCTGGTATGGGAAGGGCAGCCCAGGAGTGGACTTACGAGTGGTGGAGGTGGCGTTGGCCCTGGGGCGAGGGCAGGGCTGCTGCCATCCCCTGGCTCCCCAGGGGACTTGTTTGCAGGTACTTGGGCCTGTTCTTTCCCCTTCTCATCAAAACGCAGTAGCAAGCACAGAGTTGTTGTTTGAGAGGCTGGATTTCCAGTGCAGCTCGCAGGAGCAAGCACCCCGGGGCGCACGGGGACCCCTCGCTGTGTTCCCCCCGAGGCTGCTGGCACACGGACCAGGATTGCGTCGCTGCCCTCACCGCATAAAACATCGGCACAGGGACGTGGTCTGGGAGGTGGTGCGGCTCCGCTGGCACATACGTGTCAGGGACGAAATTTTTCACGTGGCAGAAGGTCGTGCACAACAAGCTGGTGCTTGGGGTGGTGGTGGGTTGGGATGTGGGGGTCTCCTGCTTGCTTTTGGTTACCTTCGCCTGCTGTTGCGGGGACGTGCTTAGCCCAAGTGCAGGTGAGCTGCCTGGCTGAAAGCCAGAGGAAGAATTTGACATCCAGCTCTCTTACGCTACAGACACCGAAAATGTGAGCTGATCGTTGGAGTTGTCCTGTGCTCGTGGGTCGGTCCTGCGGGGACACCCCTGGAGAGCTCAGGCTGGACTCAGCCCCCTGCTAATGGGGCTTGGCTAGGAGGAAGGTTTTCCTCCCTCTCTCCCTCTCTCTTGTGGGAAATTTATCTTTGTCATCTTTGTTTTCCACCCTGCAGTTTATTTACAACATTTCCTTTATCTCCGCAGGCCTGGCGTGATCACCATGCAGGCACTTTCAGAAGAGGATCGAAGGCTGTGGATGGAGGCGATGGACGGCCGGGAACCGGTGAGCAGAAATATTAGCGAAAAAACCCAACCTGTAGTGGAGAAAACTGTGGAGAGCTTTTGGTAGCCTGGGGCAGATTGTTCGTGCGAAGCGGGCTGTCACGCAGCGCCTGCCAGCCGGTGCGAGAGCTGTATCTGTGGGGCAGCTCGCGCCTCCTGCCAAGAGAATAGTTTTAATCCCTTGGTTAAATATTTGAGGTAATACAGTATCTCCTGTGCTTGGATTGCTTGAAGGTGCGGTGGAAAGCAGGAGGGTAGGCTTGGCCAGCACAAACACGCTGCTGTGCTGTGCTGAAAGGAAAACATGGCAGAAAGAGCAATGGAAGAAAATACACGGTGGATTTCCAGGGCTTTCTGAGTCCTGCAACTCCTGGCAGCCGGTTCTGGGTCTTGTAGAGAGTCGCAGGTTTCGTGTGAAGCGAGGGAACGCAGCCCCTGCTCCCCATGCTTGGCGGTGGCCTCCTCGCTGCTGTGTTTGCTCCTGCCGTGCCAGAGCTGCACAGCCTTCCTCACCTCTGGAAGGGATTATGGAGGTTTTCAGAAAGCTCATAGAAGTTGTTGTTCCTTTTCTTTAATTTTTTTTTTAATGCGTATGCGAACTTTACTGCCGAGCTCAAAGAGCTTTGGTTGGTTCTGACCGGGTTCCCTCGGAGGAGCGCTGGTCCTGCCCAATTTCGGCGTGGCAGCCGTCCAGCCGCGAACAGCAAACGCAGCACTTTGTCCGTGGAGCGAGACGAGACTGTGGGCCCCTGTGCCTCGGCCTGGCCAAAAGCGTAGCAGGATCCGAAGAGCAGCTTTGCGGAGAGCGAGTACAGCCAGGGCTGTCACGGGACAGCCCATACGTTTTTGGAGTAGGTGTCTGTGCTCTGGGGTTCAGTCAGGCTCCGGCAGTTGGAGGAGAGTCCATGTGAGGAGAGGGGTGTCCTGTCCCATCACAGCCCCACGGCCACGAGCTGGTACTGATCTGAGCAGATCCCTCCCTAAATCCACAGAAAGGGCCTTCATTGTCAGAAAAAAATGTTCATTAAAGCCAGGTGAGGCATGGATACATGTGGGCCGTTGAGGGAGTGCTGGAAAGCACATGGTGGGCTTTGTCAGGCTGCTTGGTTTTGAAATGCGCGGCAGTTCAGAGGTCTAGAAGGCTGCGAGCGGGCGGCTGCTGCCCTGTGTTGCAGGTAAGGCCTTTCACTGTGGGTTACAGTCTGAAATTGGAGATCCATCGGGTATTTCAAGAGGGATGGGACCTCAGGGAGTTTCTGGTCCAGACGTCTGCTCACAGGAGATTACTCTGGGCATTATCTGTTTGGGTGCTGAAAATACCCGAGGAAGGTGACTGCTCAGCCTCCTTGGACTCCAGCCCTGCTGCTTGACCGTCCCCCAGAGGAGAGTTTCTCCTGACACCCACTTTGAACCTCTCCTGTTTCAATTTGTACCACTTGTCTCTTGTCCTTGTACCATGCGTTGCTGTGAGGAGCCTGGCTCTGTCTTTCTGACGCCTCTCTCGTAGGAAGGGTGCCCTCAGGTCCCCACAAAGCTTTTCCTTCTCCAAGCTGAATAAACCCCGCTCCCTAACAGAGCATGTGCTGTGCAACTCGGACCTGCCTCTGATGGTCATCACAGCTGTCTGCCACGTTCGTTTCCTCCCTGCAGCAAAGTGATGCTTTTGGGACAAAATGCCAGGTTACGCCTGCAGAAGTGTTGTTTCCAAGAACAGGCACTGTGGAATGTGCAGGTACAGAGGCAAAAAACCAAGGACTGAACACGTGTTGTGTGCACAGGACAGCCTCCGCTCCCTTTTCTGTCATGTGTTGAAAGGGGACCCTTGTTTGGGAGGGCCAGCCTGCTCCTTCACCTTGGCCCTGCCCTGGGTCCTGGGAAGCCGCATCATTCCTTCGTAAATTAACCCCTACCTTGATGCTAGTGGCACCTGGAGACAGGGTAATATTTCCAATCGCTTCATAAACAAAACATGCGTTCTTACTCCTTGTCCGAATCGGACCTTGTCCTCCTCCAGCCTGCTCACCTACTTCCCGCTGCCTCACCTCCACCAGGAACCGCTGTTGCAGGGGTGTGCAATCCAGTGACCTGGGCCAGGAGCCGTGCAAATACGGTTGTCCCACTGCGTTTTGACCTGCTGGTGTTACCAGGATTTGGCGCGGCAGCAGAGCCGATCTGTGAGGTTTGGGTTGCAGGATTGCAGCCCGAGATTTTGCCTGCTTGCGAAGCGCTCTGCACACGCGGAAGGTGCCACGAAGTAAGAAGCGCGAGACTGCCTGGATTATCCTGTTTCAGAATCTGGTTCTGTGAACTCCCTCAGAAACACACAGGTCTTCGTGCTGCCGCCTGCATGTTGCTGCTCTTCCCTATCATGCCCATCGGCTCGGGGAAGCTTGCTCATCCGGCACGTCAAGGATTGTTGCTGCACATTAACGCAATACCTCATGGCGCTTAAATGCTAATAATGTTTAAACCTGGCCTTCCAGGTGTGGGAGCCATGGGAATGAAGCCTTTATGGAAATGGATCCAAGAGGCATTTTAGTGACGAAGATGGTGTGTGCTGACAGACAGAGGAGCTCCTTGTCCTCAGTCAACCTGCTCAGTCCATCCAAAGTGGAGTTGTTGGTCTGCTCTGCTTGGGTTCTTACCTTGCAAGACCAGGGTGTGGGATGCTGCCTACTCTGCAGAGGTTTCCTTGACCAAGAGACGAGGATTTACCTTTTGGACTCCTAGAAATATCCATTCCATGCTTTGACTGTGTTTTTGTAAGCAAAATAAACCCTACTGGAAGGAGTGTCTGGTTTTCCTTTCATTCGAGTATTGAATGTGGGAAAGACTGGCAGAGTGGGGACAGTAATTCCATGTGCAAATTCAGGCTGTGGAGAGATTAAAGTGGACTGGAGTTTGTTTCTCAATTATAATTAAAAAACTAAAACCAAATGTTGTATTACATTCTGGTAAGATCTAAACGTAGAATGTGGGCTGCATTAGCCAAGACATTTGTCACAACTTGAAATGATTTATTATATATCTTGCAGTCAAAGCAGTCTCCAGATAGCTATCATCAGCCTGTTAACTCTTACCACTTGTCACTAATTTGGCTAAAACCCCTGCATTGACTTCGGGTTTTCTTTTACGTTAAAGAGTCTGGAAATGGGAGAAAATACTGACTTTGTAACGGAGCATTTGCATTCATTTTTGTTAGGACCTTCAGGATCAGTTCCCTACGTTTTTTCTTCTCTGGTGATGCGCCTCCCAAACGTGTGTGGTGGAGGCCAGAGCGATTCGGAAACTTCATGGGAGGCTGAGTCAAGAGCAGAAGCTGTGGTGGCTCCTGGCAGTGGCTGTGGTAGGCTGTAGGATTAAGAGAAGCACAAATTAGGCAGTTTGCTTTGAACTGAACAAGATAAGCATTTAGTGAGGTTGTGGCTTTGCTTGCCAAGTCTGCAGCGAGCATGCCAGCCGAAGGAGAGGTGGTGGTGTCAGCGGTTCCTGCTCTTACCTTCGGAGCAGGTTGGCAGTCTTAGAAATCATTCTCACGCAGGTGAGGGCAGAAGCAGCGCGCTGGGTTTGGGGTGTTCGGGACGCGAAAACGTTTCTCCAGGAAGGCGAGCCTCGCAGTGTGAGGGTATGTAGAGGGTTAAGGGCACGAAACCCGTTAGATCATGTCCCTGTTGAGCTCTGTTAATCTGTTGTGTGGTGATGGGGAAGTTAGTGTTAAATGGCAAATGCAACAGGCGGTGGTCCTGTCAGAGGATGGATCTGAGCAGTGCTGTTCTGGCACTCGCATCATGCTGCCCTTTGCTCCGTTTGTTTTGTTTTTCTTTTCTGTTCCTTAAAGCAATGTAAGTCTATAAAAATGCAGCCAGCATTTCGTATCAGAGTTGGGTTTGTTAGTGCTGTCCAGCCTAGCGTGTCAGTCGGGCTTGTGCCCTGACAGGGGAGGGAGGACTCTGAAATGGTGACCCATCAGCAGGGCTTTCCTTCTCTTCCCCTTACCTCTCCTCAGGTTTTTAACATTATCTGCAAGTTGGCAAAGGCAAGAACGAGGTACGAGTACCCATGGGCTCTGGGGGCTGAATGGAAAGGCAGAAGCTGGTGGGTTTGTCCTGGGACCTCCTAGGGGCCGGACCTGCTGTACTGAAAGAGCCTCGTTCCTCTCGGTGCTTGCATGACTTGGTCCTTGTGTGATGAAGCTCTGTCCTCTAGAGAGCAAACAAGGTTTCTGCTTCTGTTCTGGAAGATGTTCTGTTCTGGAACCCCGTTGGTGTGGGAGTGGGGTGCGAGAGCTCTCACTTGCAGCCGGCAGGAGCTCGGGGCAATCAGACCTACTGTGGTGGGCACAAAGGGCTTGATTCCCTTTCTGCAGCTGCTCGGGGCTCCCAGCCATGCCCTGCCTCAGCAGAGCCCAGCTCCTCCTTGGCTCAGGACCACCCAGACCCTCGCCAGGGCTGTGGTGGCCTCCCCGGATCCGTCACCTCCCCGTTTGGTGTTGGGAGCGGCACAAAATGGAGCATGGCGGCCTTGGGTGGGGAGGCCGTGCGGCTGCTCTCCACTAGATGGCAAGCTGAGACCAGCCCGCTCATAGCACTTGTGCCCCGGCTGGGTCTGGGCGAGCCCCTGTGCCCC
>NW_009705964.1:812-1126 GCF_000703405.1 Apaloderma vittatum | reverse complement strand
GAAAAAAAAGAGTGTATCAACTTTGGAAAAATGAGCAGGTGAATCAGGAAGCATTTAAGGATGTTGTAAGGTCATGTAGAAAGAGAACTAGAGAAGCAAAAGCTCATTTAGAACTTAATCTGGTGATCTCTGTAAAGGATAACAAAAAAGTGCTTTTATAAATACATTAATAACAACAGGAGGGTCAGGGAAAATCTCCATTCCCTATTGGATGAGGAGGGGAACATAATAATGGAAGACAAGGAAAAGGCTGAGGTACTTAACACCTTATTTGCCTCAGTCTTTAACAAAAAGACTGGGTATCCTCAGTGCAA
>NW_009705964.1:0-719 GCF_000703405.1 Apaloderma vittatum | reverse complement strand
GAGCTGGTGAAAGAACTGTCTAAGCCACTCTCTATCATTTATCATCAGTCCTGGCTAACTGGGGAGGTCCCAGGTGACCAACATGACACCCATCCATAAGAAGGGCAAGAAGGAGGATCTGGGGAACTATAGACCTGTCAGCCTGGCCTCGGTACCTGGCAAGGTTATGGAGCAGATCATCCTGCGTGCCATCAAGCATCATGTAGAAGACAACCAGGGGAACAGGCCCAGACAACAGAGTATAAAGAAGGAAAGTTCTGCCTGACCAGTCTCATTTCCTATGACTGAGTGACTTGTCTAGTGAATGAGGGGAAGGCTGTGGATCTGATCTACCTCGACTTCAGCAAAGCCTTTGGCACAGTCTCCCACAGCATCCTCCTGCAAAAGCTGGCAGCCCATGCTTGGACAGGTGCACCCTTCCCCGGGGAAAAACTGGTGACCAGCCCCAGAGAGTGGTGGTGAATGGTTCTGTATCCAGTTGGCATCTGGTGACCAGTTGCGTCCCGGAGGGATCAGTACTGGGCCCAGTCCTAATCAATATCCTTATTGATGACCTGGATGAGGAGATTGAGTCTACCTTAGTAAGTTTGCAGATGACAACAAGCTGGGGGGGAGTGTTGATCTGCTGGAAGGTAGGAAGGTGCTGCAGAGGGACCTGAACAGGCTGGGTTGATGGGCCAAGGCCAATGAGATGAAGTTCAACCAGACCAAGTGCAGGG
>NW_009705963.1:27029-29414 GCF_000703405.1 Apaloderma vittatum | reverse complement strand
TATATAATATATATAATAAAAGAAGTAATGGACAGATACAGTCAAAACCTTGCAGTGTGGTGTGATGGCAGTTGTCAAAAAGACCAGCAGCCTAATTACTCTGATTCTTTGCAGGTGTTTTAGCAAAGGAGAGCTTTACTGGGGAACTTGAAGGAAGTTAATCAAGTAGGTCTGCGGAAGTTTGTGAAACAGATTGCATGAGTCCTCAGAAGAGCATATAATGAGCTGACCAGAGGCAGAAGTGAGTTTGAAATGCAGGATGCTCACATATCATAGAAGAACAGAATCATAGAATCATTTAGGTTGGAAAAGACCTTTCTGATCATCAGTTCCAGCTGTTAACCCTGCACTGCAGGGCCCACTGCTAACCCATGTCCCTGAGCACCACATCCACACGGCTTCCAAATCCATCCAGAGGTGGGGACCCCATTAATAAATTGAAGTGCCTGATGGCAGTCCTGGGCATTGGGCTGCAGCTGCCCATGCTTCCGTGCTCCTCATGCAGTTGCTGGTGCACCTTTGCCCATGCCAAGGGATGTTCTCCAGGCACGGTTCTGGGGCCAGGATTTATCTGGGGCTGTCCCCCAGAGGCCATCACCCTGTTTCAGGATTGGGGGTAGTTTAAGGAGTACAGTCATGGGCCATTTGGTGTCCCTCCATGCAGTGCCCAAAAATGTTCATGGTTGTTTAGTTTATCAGCACAGACGGGCTCTGAAAGTGCAGATAACCTCCTTACATTAGACAAGATCAAGAAAGAGGAGCCAGTGAAGGATGCAAA
Organism: Apaloderma vittatum; assembly: GCF_000703405.1. NCBI lineage: Eukaryota > Metazoa > Chordata > Aves > Trogoniformes > Trogonidae > Apaloderma > Apaloderma vittatum. The sequence continues at coordinate 28,636 of NW_009705963.1, read as the reverse complement.
AAGAAGAGTGTGTGGTCAGAGCTTCTAAATGTGGAAAAAAGGTGTTTATGGTAACGTTCAGGAGGAGCATCTGCCAATCTCTATGGGCAAGACAAAGGAGAAGGACCGTGGTCAGGTCGGTGAGCCTGGGTGACTTTAAAGAGTCATATGAGAATGGTTTTAAGGACGTTACAGATGATTTACACAACAGCAGCAGCCAACATGAGCCAAGTGCCAGGCCTGGGAGATACAGAGAGAGCACGAAGCTTCATGTCCATGAAGAAAATCCTGTGTTTTGTGTTGGATTTTTACCTTTGTTTTCAATGTCCGTTGAAGACGTGCACTTAGCAGCATAAACACCAAGTCTTTGAAAGCTGAATTTCTTATTATGATTATGTAAATGTTGCAAGTTGATTAAGTCTTTGTAGTTATGTTTTGGCTCATAGCAACATCTTTATCAGCAGCATAATTCATACTGTAGCAGTTAGTATGACACTAGAGAGAAGTATCAGTTTATTTCTTAGAGCTAATTGGCTTCACTACATAGTTCAAAAATCATTGGCATCCAGTCAAACCCCACTCACAGAAAATGCACCACACTAATAAACTCAGAACTGATATCAGCTGTATTGCTATTAAATTTAAATGAATGCACATCTGACCTGTATCATTATTTTAAAGCTGTGTATAACAATGTATATACTAAAACAACCAGATTCAGTAGGTCTGTTTTGTCCATAGGGTATGTGGCTGTCGCCCTCAGAGAGTTCTTCTGGAAAGACAAAATCATCAATTCCTTTAAGCGTATCTTTATTCTCATGGATTTTAGGAAGGAGTAGTGTGAGCATGCTCACCAGAGAATATGTTTTGGAGGAGGTTAAACCAAAGATAGGCTATATATAACCCTAATCAAAAGGTGCAGTTGTAAAGAACAGGAAATTTACCTGGGGTATAAAGAAGGAAAACATTTCAGTTTCAGGTTCACAGAAGGCAGAGACAAGACATCAGTCATGCTAGTCGTTTTTCTTTTTCTTTTTTTCTTTTTTTTTCTTTTTTCTTTTCCTTTCTCTTTCTTTCTCTTTCTCTTTCTCTTTCTCTTTCTCTTTCTCTTTCTCTTTCTCTTTCTCTTTCTCTTTCTCTTTCTCTTTCTCTTTCTCTTTCTCTTTTTCTTTTTCTTGAGTTTTTCTTGGGTTTTAAATAGCTGGTCTTTATTATATGTTTGTTTAGTGCCTGCAGTTATTAAGAGCTGATTGAGGGATGGACACTGATGGCAGCTCCACCCCCACCTTTCTAATCTGTCCTGGCCCTTCTGAGCAAATGTTAGCACAAGTGGCACAAGTGAGGACAAGAGAGTGATGGATGGGTCTTGGGGAAGCAGGATCAGTGCTGGCATAGAAAAAGGCCGAGGGAAGGAACATGTGTCTCTCTTTAAATATTTCATGAGCTGCAAGCAGGAGCTATGGCCTAAAAAAACAAAGAAACAAACAAAAAAACAAAAAAAAAACAAACAACTCGTTCTGGCTTCTTCAAGGAGAGTACCAGTGGAGAGAACTTACCTGCTGATGCCGATAAAGAAACTTGCAGTGCTGGGTGTATAATTCAGGTTTTTCACCGATGCCAGTCTGCTT
>NW_009705963.1:25818-26998 GCF_000703405.1 Apaloderma vittatum | reverse complement strand
TTCCCATTTTAAGACTGCGGAGAAATCTAGGTGCGGCAGAGTAGATGTTGCAGCGTGTGAAAACTGAAGTGTTCAAAAGCAGACGTTTGCAAAATGCTAAATCTAGCAATAAAACTGCTTTTGTTTTGTAGAAATACGACGCTTGAACTGCAGGCGTAACTCTGACCTGTTCAGCAGAGCAGTGCTGCACCCTTCTTCACCTCCCTCACCCATGGGGAAGAGGGCATGAATGGTGCCTACAGACTGATAGAAGTTTCTCTTCGTAATGAGACAGAGACTGGAAGCAAGCACCGCATTATCTTTACATGTTAGGACATTTTAGGCTAATTTCCATCATGAGTAAGGTTCATGGGTTATTGTATCAGTGCTGGCTAATGCACGCCCATGCCTAGCGTCTCGTAAGCCCCAGATGATCCGTGTGCCTTTTCAAAAGGCAGCTGCAGGCGAGTGGAAATGAGACCCAAGGCACTGCAAGATTCACACCTTATTAAAATGTAGACTGCGTTCCTCACAGATACCCGCTCAGGTATCTTGTATAATCTTCTATCAGGGTTGTATCTCCGCTTCAGTTTGTATGACATTACCTGTTTTGAATAGGACAAAGGCTCACTGCTGCTGTCAGCCCTGTTTTCAACCTCGACGTTCGTCTGCTCCTTTGTGGATGCCGTTTGGTGGAGGGGGGGGTGGTTTTTTTATTTTTTTTTATCGGGCGCCCAGAAGGGCATCCCTCTGCCCATCCGACGTTTCCCAGTACATCACTCCGTGTCTCCTGCCGATTTCTGGGGAGACAAGCACAGACCTGGATGCTTTTCCTCTCTGTGGCAGAGAAAAGGGACACGTCTCTGGTGCCAAGAAAGTTGATTCATGTGTAAATTACCAGTTTCCCTTTCTTTGCTTGGTCCACGGAGAGTACACACGCAGATAAAAGGCTTGGTGGGTCAGGACTCAGTATGTGCAGGTTTCTCCCGTGGCCTGGATGACAGGGTTAGGGTTGTTATCAGACAGGCTGTGATGTCTTATTGTCATTTACTTGAGGTGTAGCATGTGGAAAAAAGAAAAAATAAAATTGGGGAGGGTTTCATGATGTTTCAGCCTCAGTGCCTCAATGCCAGGAGCTTTGCACGTCTGTCTTTGTCACAAAATGCTTTAAGTACCTGTTATACCTAGATGGCTCCAGGCT
>NW_009705963.1:0-25787 GCF_000703405.1 Apaloderma vittatum | reverse complement strand
CCCCAGGCCCCCCCAGCCCCCCCCCCCCCCCCACAAACCCCCAAAAAGTAGGTATTTTCTGACCAAAATCATTTCTGAGGTCTTAGATAAAGAAGTGGCGGAGGGAGGGCTACGCTAGTTTTGCGCTGAAACCCCTTTAGAGTTTGATTTCTCGTGCTTGTAATTCCCAGTCACAGCATTGAACGGCTCTCAGATCCTTCCAACGCCCCGTGTTGTGTCTCATTTAATAACGTAGTTATAATATATTTGTCTACTTTACAACTGTATTTGTATTGGCATATAAAGTGTGCAGCAGCTGGGAGCTGTGTGGGGGTGGCAGAAAGTTATTTGATCTACAAAATCAGTTACCTGTCACTCAGTTGCCTTTCACTGAAACATAATAAAGAATCATTATGGGCCTATTAGCAGCGCTGATGTAAATGCATTTTATGTGCCATTTTCAGATCAACAGTTACCCACACAAAAGTAAAGTTGTTAAGTGCAACCTTCTTTGTTTAAGAAGGCAAATCATAAATCAGGCAGGATATGAAGCTCATGAAATGTAAATTCAAGACCCTGAGGGTTTGATCTGTCGGGTCAGCTTCAGCTTAGGCATCAGGGGCTATCCTTTCCTTCAATAACCAGTAAAGTCGGCTGTGCTAACATATTGCTTTCTACTTTTTTAAGATATGAATGCTTCTTAAAAGGCTTTTGTAGGGGAGGAGGAAAAGAAAAGCAAGCCTTTTAATATATTTAAAAAACATGAAATTAAATGGCTCAGACTGGATTAGGAGAGTGAGGGTATAACTTGTTGCACATGAGTTTTATATCTCCCATGAGAATTTTTTTCTTTTTCATTGTTTTTAATGATACCGCGTTTTTGTGTATAATATTGATGCTACTGAAATCACTTAACAGCTTTATTTGCCAGAGAAAACCTGTCTAAAAGAAGAAAAGTTGTTAATGCTAATATTTTGAAATTCACCTTGTTACTCTTTCAGTTATTTAAATTTCATTTTGAAAATTCCCACAGTTTCAGAGTCCAAATTTCCTCTGGATCTTATCGATGCGGTTTGAAGCAAGGGTCTTCAAAGCCACCTTTAAGTGCCCTTCTTGTCCCTTTTAGTGGATTAGCAAGGCCCACACTAGCGATAAGAAGACAATTTAGAATGTGGTAGAAAGCCAGCTTTTTCACAGTTTCATTTTACCTTCTCCTGCATGCTTCTCCAGTTCATCTTATCAGCCCATCCCACCACCACAGGCTTTGGTGATGAAGCACGAGAAGCATCCAGGCTTACATTTGGCATCTGGGAGAGGAAAAGTTTGGTAGCGTGGTCCAAAAATTTAGTTGGTGATACCCAAAATGAGCAACGACGAGGAAATGGCGGGTTGCATCCAGGTAGGAATTCAGGTGGAGTGTTTGGCACCAGGAGATAGCAGCTAATGGCAGCAGTGAAGGCTACAGCTTGAATAAGTCTTGATTTAATTGAATTGATAAAAGCTGTGTTCTTAGCTGCAAGCCTACCTAGCTGTATAGCATCCTTAGTTCTAGTGTGATGTAGCCTTATCAGTATAAAAACACATTTTCTGAAAGGTGTGTTGGTAACCCCGTCTTGAAAACACTTAGGAGAGTTAGTAGAGGGATGCATTGGGGGTTTTTTAATAATCAACCTGTTTGTGTAGTAACAGAAGTGAAATATTTGGCAGTTCTGTATGTATACAAATATGCTCCTTGTGTGTAAGTATGGAGCATAGTACACAAATATACCATTTACTTAATATAAGCAACAACATTCTGTGGCAATTTTCCTAAGAATATATTTTATACATCTGTGAGGATATATAGACGATATAATTATATGACAAATAAAAATATTTGAAGGTAGCGAACAGATTTGTTTACACATATAATCATTTACTTACCAGGGTAGATGAGCTCAAATGCAGAATTCTTACTTACGTTGTGCCACAAACATGCATTCCTACAAATATCATCTCTAAAAGCAAACCTTTTCTGCGGTCTGTGGATTAAATTAGGTGACTGAGCAAATATTGCAGCACAGTTAACTAGGTGTGTGGCTTTCTTGGGCAGGACCCTACGCTGCTTTTGCCTTAAGGACGGTGTCAAGATACAGGTCTGATATAAAGTTAAAAGCAGGCAGATTTTTGGGTGAGCTTTGGGTATATTCGCGCGTGAGAGATGTGCACGCGGTTGCACGCCTGGTTTGCGTTCTCGGCCGTTGTGATTTATGAGCACAAATAAATAAATACGCTCCGAATTATGTATGCACTTAAACCGCATGACATTTGAAAATTTGCATTCTTATTGTGTGGCATTTAAAAATCTGATCCCACTGGAGGAAGCCCTGCTTTTACCCGGTGGGGAGAAACAAGCGAGGGAGGTTGAAGAGCTAAAATGACTTTTTTTTGCAACTTTCCCCATTTTACGTGTGGGAACGTTGCAAAGAGGAGAAATGGCTGCACGCGATTCTCTGCCTTCCCGTTACGTATCATTAATTAGCAGCAAACGACTCTCTTTCTGTGGTTTTAGATCTGAGCTGCTACTTCTAAGCAGCCGCATTTCGCATCTGGGCGGCTTTAACGGCACAAATAAAGTTTCGTTGTTCATTGTTATTTAGCAAAAGCAGGAAAGCAGACACAAAAGTGATGTAGCGCCACAAAGTCGGTCTAACATTCTTATAGGTGTGCATCTCACTGTTTTCTGGATTACTTTGCAAATAATAAATCAAATTCTTCCTCAAGGTGACACGTCAGTAATTTCAAATTTGATTAGCTTTATATGAAGGATGTTGATACATTTCTACATGAGTCTTTGATAGCTCAGCAGACTGACAACCTTAACAGTTATAATGCCCCTTTATGACAATGTGGCACACTGATGTTAAGCTCCTTAAATCTGTAAAATCTGGATTCTGGTTGGGATATGAGGCTTAGCAAGCTTGACTTTGGCCCATTCCTCCTAAGAGGGATCTTGGACATGGAGTAACTGTTTAAGAATTTTGCTGGGTTTATTTTTAATGTCGTAGATGAAAACAGATGAGACCAAAGGGAAATGTCTACATCATCTCATACCGTGCCCATAATATCAAACTTCCAGGTGAAGGAGGAAAATCCCAAGAGGTCAATAGGGCATTTGATCCCTGTGACCATGCCATATGTAAAGGAAAGCAAAAAGCAGTGGTTTTAAGCACTGCTACCTGGTGTGGGTTATTCCTCTGTTGCTGGAGCTTTGCGAAAGTGCCAGATTTTCGTCATTTCGTAGTTAAAACTTCTGGCAAATTCATGGCTCCACAGCTCAGACATTCCTCTTTGTAAAAGTGCCAGAGAAGAGCAGATTTATGTTGCCACTTGTGTAGTGATTTATCTCTGTTTTGGCTGAAGAGGGGAAGGGGAAGGGAGTACATGGGTTGCAACGTTGGCAATTTTATAGAACGAAACAATTTTCCAGTATTTATTTTTAAAGAATGAAAAGCCAAATTAATTCAGTCTATATAATTTTTTTTTATTCTGGCTTCAGATTTTTCACATTCTTATTCTCACATTTTATCCACATTAAGTAAAAATTAGTCTTATATCAGCATACACATCAGAAGCCCTTTACAGAAAACTTGTCATGGCTTCGGGGGTTGTGTTAGAAGGGGAGTAGCGAGTAGGTCGAGAGAGGTCCTCCTGCCCCTCTGCTCTGCCCTGGTGAGGCCACATCTGGAATGTTGTGTCCAGTTCTGGGCCCCTCAGCTCCAGAGAGACAGGGAACTGCTGGAGAGAGTCCAGCGCAGCCACAGGGATGATGGAGGGATGGAACATCTCCCTGGTGAGGAAAGGCTGAAGGAGCTGGGGCTCCTGAGCTTGGAGAAGAGGAGGCTGAGGGGTGACCTCATTCATGTTTATAAATATGTCAAGGGGGAGTGTCAGCAGGACAGAGCCAGGCTCTTCTCAGGGATGTCCAGTGACAGGACAAAGGGCAGTGGGTACAAGCTGGAACATAAGAGGTTCCACAAAAATATTAGGAAAAACTTTTTCACTGTGCGGGTGCCGGAGCCCTGGCCCAGGCTGCGCAGAGAGGATGTGGAGTCTCCTGCTCTGGAGACTTTCAAACCCCGCCTGGACGTGTTCCTGTGTGACCTGCTCTGGGTGACCCTGCTCTGGCAGAGGGTTTGGTCTAGATGATCTTTTGAGGCCCCTTCCAACCTTGAACATTCTGTGATTCTGTGAGAAGCCTGCCAAGTATTAGTGCTTCATGACATGGCTTCAAATTTGGGGGAAGATGTTTTGAAAGGGAAGAACATGCAAAACCTAGAAACAGCAGTAAAACCCTGTTGCTCAGCAAACTAGTTTGTGTCTTCTGCACTAATGGCTTTGTGCTAAATCTGTAGCTTTAGAGAGCCAAATACATGAGATATAGCTATTTAAGAGAGAAATGTTTGTGCTGGTGCCCAGTTTGCATTCAAGAGGAAGGCAGCGGAAGAGTTCTTGACCTGAAAAAAACTGATAGATAATTGGAGATATTTTTTACCAAATACCTGAGAGGCTGATGCATACCAGGGCACTGTCTGTTGGGGCGTATGTGTGTATGCCCATGGTGGAAGAGACAAGATTTTCCTTCCTGAGAGTCTCATTAAATTAAAAGGGTAGAGATGGATGCATGGGTTAGGAGTCTCAGCTGGAATAAATCAAGGTGCTATAACCTTATGCTGTTTCTCAGCCACTAAGAACTGGGATTTTGACCTTAGCATGTTTTTTACTGCATGGAGCGAAAACACAGCATCCTGCAGTGAGTGAGCAAAAAATACTCCTGTGAGTATGGAGAGAAATATCCATCACTGCCAGGTCCAGGAGTTCTGCTGTGATACAGCACTAGTAGACAGAGCAACAAACAGTAGTTGGTAATATTTGAAAGATACTGGCCATAAAACAAGGATAAGAGTGTGGAATGTGTGTTGTGTTATCTGAATGGTAACATGATGCATGAGCAGTATAATTGCCATAAATATGCTAACAAACGTGGATGTTTGTGCAGGTGATTGCCTCTCTGGGCAGATTAATGCTTTTGTAATTTGCCTGGCTCGTTACATATTTTGAGCAAGTATTGGGTGCCCGCTTTTAAAAGTGAGCCTTTTATGACCTGGCTGGACTCAGCAGATTTTTCTGTATTCGAAATTGATAAATTAAATTGTTGTTTGTGGGTAATTTATTCTGTTTGCAGCAGAGTGGCTTGTGGCTATGTCACCCTTCCTCTTTGTGTCATTCAAAGAGCGCTATCACGTTAGCACAGAGATGTATGTGCCAACAGCTGAAGCGAAGAAAAGAAGCCATGCGGGGCTGTCATTGCAAAATAAGTAACTCATCATACGTCATGGCATCATACATCATACAAAGCGAAAATTTAGATCCATAAGATTATCGTTAAAACTGCCACTGCTGTATCTGCCATGTCTTCTATGATTCTTCATACTGTTTGGTTGGGGTTTTTTTCATTTGTTCATTTTCCTTTTTTTTTTCACTGCTCTGTTAACCAAACCTCAAAAAATAACTAACTGCTGACTAAAGCCATGCCAGCAAACCTCAAGGATGAGCCTACAGATGCATGTGATGTGATTACAGAATAATATTGCTTTTCATGACCAGCCATTCTTAGCTCCAACAATGCATGAACTGTTCCAAGTTTTAACTGATTAACGTTTCCCACTGCTCTGCACGGTGACAGACCAGCTGAAGCTCATGCTGGAGCAAACAATGGCGGAGCATAAACGTTTTGCGTTTTATACTTTTGTCCTTCTGCCTGTGTTGTGTCCTTCAGGGGCAGTTTGTCCCCTGCAGCTCCTTCCTTGTGCAGAGATTTGCAGAACCATGGCTTGTGCATGCCCAGACTGAGATGACCCGTGATGTCCATTAGGATTGCCACGACCAGCTTCCTCACATTGTATTCCTCAGCTCCTCTCCTGCTTTAGATACTAAATGCTTCAGGAGCTGGTGGGGGTTTTGGTGGAACACTCTAGGAAAAAGTTGTAGGAAAACAGTTCTTTTGGCTTGACATGAGGTTAATTTTGAACGGGGAGGAAACCTGAATAACAGGCTGGTGCAAAACAAAGGTCACCTCACTTAAATGTCTACAGGGGGGATCCCACGAGTGCACACAATATAATTATGGGATTCACAATCTCTTCAAATTACTGCCAGTCTTCATCTCATGAAAGAATGAAATAATAGAAACTAAAAGCTGTCAGATGCCTCATTGCGTACCTCATTCATCTTTTTTTTTTCCCCCGTAACAAATTATTATTTCTGTATTATCTCTAGTTCTCTGCAGCGATCACAACTACACTCTCAGGTTGAAGTTACCACCAGGTAGGTTAGGATAAAAATATGACTTGTAGGTTAGTAAATATGACTGACCATTAAAGGTAGCTTTGCTTTTCTTTGGCTCCTGATAAGTTAGGTGACCTGGAAACTCTGGATGTAAGAAACCACATGAGTGTTGCCTTTCCACTGGCAAAGATCAGAGAGCCATCTCAACTGCAAGTGATTCAGTGATAAAAGATTGTTGCTTGCCATGAGTGTCCTGCCTGCAGATACTCAAAAAAACTCTCCTCAGAGCCTGGAAACTCCATTAGTTTTTTGCTTTAAATATCTGTTGGTGTTTTTATCCCAACATTTAATTTCCTTTGCTACCCGTGTAATCACCAACATACATGTCATAGGATTTTACTACATGAGTTTCCCGTATCCAAGCTGCGTTACATTCTCCTTCCTTTACTCACTGTACTGCATTATAATGGAAATTAGTTGACAATGTGCTGCAAAAGCCCAGTGTCTTTGGACCATCTCTCCCTACTCCCAGCTAAAAGCTGTGGGTCAGCAGAGGAGCCTGGTGGAAACACAGGTGACCATCAAGAGCAGCACGAAACTCTGTGCAGTGTAGACAAAAGATGTACCAGAGCCGCACCAATAAGCACCATCCTCTTCAGCTTCTCCCCTGGGCCATTGTGGCATTCACTAAACTGAGTGTCCTTAACTTGTCCCTTCAGCGTGTGTGCTTCAAATGTTCTCTTAATGCAGCTTTCTGCCTGTAGTTGGTTTTCTTTAACTGTGGGAAGACGAAGAAGGGAAGTTTTATTGTGATGCTCTGTTGCCACAGGTCAGTTGCAGAGGTGGAAAGAAGTGAGATAAAGGAACTGACAATGTCAGAGTCATAGTCATCTTCTCAGTGAACCGAAGCTGAGGGAGAATGAGGCAAGGTCAGTTTTGTCTTTGCTTGGAGAGGACGGGTCTTCCAGAAGGCTGCTCTCAGCTGGTTTGGAAAGTCATGTGCCCCTGTGGTCCCCGAGCTTTCTGCCTCTACTTCCCTCCACGTCTGCCCTCCTCTCACAACTGAGTCCAGAGTCTTTGCTTCTCCTACAAACACACCTCCTTGATGTCCCTGTGCCTCTTCTCTCTGATTTTTTTGCATAGTCAATCTCTTCCCTCACTCCAGTCTTCCCTCTGCTTCCCCTCCAGGACTAGTTCTCCTCTATCTTTCCATTAAGCTGCTTTTTCCCTCCATCTCCCCTTGGTTTGGCTTCATTCGGAGCCAGGGACAGAGTGCTGCCTGCCCTTAGTTGCTGTGCCTGATGCCACAATCGCCTGCAGCATCTGGGAGCAGCAGTTGCGAAAAGAAAAAGAAAAGAAAAGGAAGGAAAAAAAAGAGGTCTGGCTCAGCCCTGTCAGCCCTGGGCTGGAACTTGCCCATTGCGAACAGCATCTTCAGAGGAGTCTTTGGCCGGTTCAGCTGCCAAATTCTGGGGACTCTGTGCTGAGCATATGCAAATGAGACTTTTCAAAGGCTTGTGACTAGGCAAAAAGCTGGGTGGTTTTTCATGGGAACTGCAAAAGGACAACAGGGGCCCTACCTTCCAAATTTCAAACTATTGCTGTGAAGAATAGAGATGCAGGAGCTGCTCAGCAAAATTCTTGTAAGACTTTTTTCTCTTTTTTTTTTTTCCCCCAACAGGGGGAAAACATGTTTTTCCTCGGTCTTATTTCCTGAAGTGACTAAATCCTTCTAGTTGAAACATAAAAAAATAATAATAATCGGCCTGAGGCAGAGACAGAGCATGGGAATTTTCATCCCAGATACTTAGCTTGGCAAAATTTGTAAGCAACTGAAAGCAAACCCATATAAAGGGAACTATTGAGATCCTCAACTACAGAGGACCTACTTGTGTTACACACAGAAGTCAGGTAAGAATATCTCCGTAATCCATTTGAGATACTAAACCCAGTTAAAAAGTGTCTGCTTTTCATATTTTGGAAATCCACAGTGAGTAATGGGTGTCCTAAGGAAGCACTTAGCACTTCTCAGGCTGTAGCAAAGCTGTTGCATCTAGCTAGTTTGCTCAGCATCCCTGTCACAGATTTTTTTCGTTATTCTGGTTTTTCCTTTACTGAACCTCTTTTGTTGTGAAACTTAATTGAAATACTTGCACATGCACCAGAAACCCAGCTCAGTCGGCAGCGTGCAAGCTCAGCAGCATGATGCCTTTGAGGTGAATCCTTAGTATCTCTTGGGCAGAAAATACAAAAAATAATCACTGATGAAGTGGTTCTTCAACCAGACCGGTGGCAAAAAAAAAATCCCACCTCCATGTTGGGGCTTATGGGATGAATCCTCATGCTTGCACCCGTTGCTTGATGATGGTGGTGGGTGGGATGTAGTTCCACCACAGAGGCTGTGGATTTGCATTCCTCGCTTCTCCTCATACCAAAGAGCAGGAGCATCTGTCCCGTGTGGGACAGGGTGTCCTCCAGGGTGTCTTCTGCAGCTGCAGAAGACGTGACCCTGGTGAGCAAGCTTCACTGCTCCTCTCCCAGCTGCAGCTGCCGTCGTGGTCCTGCTTCGCTGAAGGCTTTTTGGCATGGAAGCAAGTCCTATGGAAATACAACACAGCTGTATTTTTGCCTTTGCGGGGCCATTCCTCCCCGTCCTCCTGTTGCAGAAGCAGAGATCTCGATGTGGGGCAAAGCTCTTGGCTCGTGGTTTCCCCAACTCCACGGTGGAGAGAACCCTGTATTCACCGTGTCCCATTCCCATGGTTCGCACTCCTTCCTCACTCATAGGCATCATGAATGCAGACCTGGAAAAGAAATACCAAAACACATGAAAAATGAATGCTTGTGTTGTAAAACTCCATGGGGTTCCTGTAGAAAGTAACAACCACGGCTACCAAGGTAACCAGTTCGAAGTGTTCGTGTCATTCTGGTGCTGGGGCTGAAAAACGTGTCAAAACAGATGGGAATGTTGTTGACTGTGAGTTCTTTGCTTTTTAGTCAGTTGTAGATTTTTCTCTTTTTGCAACAGACTGGGGCAAAGAAAAAATTAAAAAAAAAACAATTAGTTTCCTTGATTTAATACAGCAATATATTGTGGTTATAACATTTCATTTATCCCCGGACAAATGGGGAATGTGCTATATGTGCTCCAGCCACAGTGGAAGTTTTCCTCAAGTTCTTATATATGAGGTCTCCTCTAACTTCCCTCTACAGGAGACTGAGTTTTCATATCAACTCATTGCAGGATCTTTTATGAGCAGTGACTGTCAAACTGTGCCTGTCTGTGCATTTGTGCATGCTGATATTGCTCTCATTTAGACTAACTTCAGCTCCCACTTCAATCTTGGTTTTCCCCATGCAGTTTTCTCCCCTAATATATCAACAGTTTGTTTTAAACTTGTTTTGAGAAGAATAAAAAAAACAAAACAACCTACGGTGGCTTAGACAAACCAAGCCAAATCGGAGCAATAAGTATTAAAAGATATGCACAGGGCACAAACAAAAGAATTCCCCAAATGTATTTAAGTGATTTTCTTCCTGATTTTTTAATATAATATTTGTTAGCCAACTGTGGCAATAACTGATAATTTTAATGCAGGATGACATAATTCCAGTTGAGTGATTCTTCAGAGAGAAATTATGCAGACATTACCTTTTCATTTTGTTCTAATTTTATGAAGAAAAATAAAAGAAAATAATTTGAGTCACCAAGTTTTGAAACTCATTTAAATGTTTCATCTCTCTTCCACTTCCAAATATACTTTCCTGGCAGGTTCTTGCATTTCCATCTCCAGCTGCTGAGATTTACCATCTTTCTAGCTGGGAGAGACTAAAGTTGTCTTCAGAACCCACTAAATGCTTGGCAAAAGATCTCTACCATGACACGAGGGATCTTGCTTGCTTTTTTTCTGGGAGCTCCACAGTCCTGACTTAGCAGCGCTGGTTCTGCTGGAAGAATGCACATGGAGAGATCAGTTGTTAGATCAAGACTGGTTTTTTGAAATTAAAATTGCATTTGAAGATGGACCAAGGTCATTAAGCTTCATTGTTTTATGTCTTTGCATCTTTGGAGGTTTTTCTCTCTGGCTGTTAGGGAAGTCGTGAATCATTTCTTCAACATTGAGATGACTGTGTCAGCTTGAAGATATGGCTTTGGAGCTTGATGGGTTTGGATTTTTTTTCGTTTGCTTGGTTTTTTTTTAAAGGGTGATAGTGAATCAGTCCCTGTTTTGGAATAAACATGGTCTCCCAAATGGAGCTTATTTAATTATTGCAGTGGTTAAATGAAATGGTTTTTACGCTTTGCCGCTCTGCGACTGGATGATTAAAACTGGATGAGCAGGAAGACGCTTTCCATCCAGTTGTGCTTTCCCTGTGGATGCAAGGCAGGACATGGTCTGCAGTTCGTCCAGGAGAAATCCCTACCTGTCCCTCATCCTGCTGGTTCCTGGGTGAAATTCTCATCAATGGGGCTGCATGCAGACCCACACCGAGCATCCCCTGCTCTGAAGATGTCAGGGTTTGGTTGTGGGGTTTTTTTCTTTGTCGTGAACTTACTGTTTCCCTTCACGTTCATCCCAGGCTTCTTGGGTTCTCCCTCCAGCTGGTGGCAGACCCACCTCCCATGCTCACACTCATGTGTCTGACACCTGTAAGACAGGAATGTCAGGCGGGGTGTTGGCAGAGGTCAACACGTCCCCAACACATCTCCTCGTTTTTGCGTGCCTTCCGTTTTGCTGCTGCGATGCCGGGCTTCGACTCGTTTCCCCCACCTCATCCTTCTCTCGAGCTCGTGGCCACATAGCCATCTCACCCATCCCAAATGCCACCCATGGCTGACATCTGTGGCCTTCATCGGGAGAGGTGGGAAGCACTTCCAGGAGGAGCTGTTGGTTCAACAGGGAGCAAAGTGCAGCTTTATGGTCATTAATCTCAAATGCTCCTTTTTAGTGACATCTCTGAGGTCAAGTCACAGGAAGTGTGATATTATTCAGCTTAGTTAAATTTAGTGCGATTCACATCTGCGAAGCCTTTGCCAACAAGTGTTAATCTTAAATTGCTGGTTTCCGTGATGTGTGGGCTTCAGAGTATCCTGCATTAAGCCTTGACATGTTATGAATTAGGGTGCAGAGGCCCGAAATCCACACAGTGCGCCAAAAATCTCAAGTTTCCAAGCAGTGCTGAGGCAAATATGTAATTAATTTAGCTTGCAACACCGAGCAGCTGGGATGGCACCCTTACAAAGAATTATTTCCCCCTTTATTTGCTTTCCCAGCGTTAGATGCTGGGAACAGCCGCTGAGACGAGCTCTTTTGCAAAACCATGTTTATGAGCCGCGGCATTTGCCCGCCGCAGCCGATCCTCAACAAACACTTTACCTCGTTGGGCTATAATAGGTGCAGACCTGTATTGATCACTCTGACTTGCAGGAGAGAAAAATCTTTGCACTTCAGATTGGGTATAAATTATAAATAGCATCTCCAAAGGCTGCAAGTTACAGAAATAGCATTTCTTCTGAGACAGCCGCATGTAAAGCTGTTGTTGTAGAGGTTATTAACTTTATGATTGCAGCACAGGTGTACTTGACCCACAACAATGATCATGGTCTATAAAATCCCGCTGTCTGGGTTCAATCACCTGCCTTCTTCAAGAATGTTCATTAGCAACGACCAGCAAAGGTCACGCTAATAAAAGAAGGTTAACACTCGCCGTATCAGTGTAAATTCACTGGTGAAACGGTACTGTCTTCTTGCCATCTTTCTCACTAATGCAGTTAATGCAGGCTCCTCTAAGAGGGTCATGTAAGTCTGAGGTGTACAGGCTCTGTGTGTGTGTGTAAATGTATATTTGTGTGCCTGTGTGCAACAGTAGCTGATGAAATGCGGATGAGAAAAACTGTCCCATGTGGGTCAGCCATAAATGACTTGCTTCAAGTGCACGAGGGTTATGCATACCTCAAATTGACAATATTTTTTTTTTGCATTTTTTTCCCAGCAAGTTTTTTGTAGTTGCTTGACAGAATTAAAATTTTATTGAAATGAACAGTCTGTTAGTGAATTCCAAAACTTGAATTTTTAACTCCGTTTCTTAGTTGGCATTTGCATTCTGGTCGCCAAGCTCTGTCTTCCATGGCATTTTACGAACTCATACGTGTTTCCTTTCCATTAAGTCACTAAAAAACGCACTAAATTTCCCATTCTTATCTAAAACAACTCCTCATTTCTCATATCATTCAGACTAGGGCTGCTGCATGTGTCTTTTTTTTCTGACCTCACCACCACATCTGGGTGGTAGGTGCAGCCTGTGTCCAGCTTTTTTTAAATATCAGACCTGAAACTCTCTTTTCGTGTTGAGAAAGAATAAAATGTAGAGAGGGAGAATGAGTTTGGTGGGCTACAGCCAGCAATTGGAAGATGAAGGTGTCGGTGAGGAGAGACTAGTTAGATGCAGTAGCAGTGAGGTGGAGGAGGTCTTGGTGAAACAGAGTTGAGGAAAAGTCAGGAAAAGGCAGAAATTAGCAGACATTGAGGACAGGAGAGCTGAGGTCAGCGGGTGGATGAGATGCAACACAATCAGGGCCAAGTGATAGGCAATACTTCAAAAAGAGCTGCAAGGTAAGGAAGTTGTGGGGGAAGGAATTGAAAAGTGAGTGTCCTGGAGAAGTGGATGTCCTGGAGAAACAGACGTCTCAGATGGAAGAAAAACGGGCAAGGAGTAGGAAGAGGGTTTGTTGAAATGAAGCCTCAGGAAGGAGTGAAGAGGGCATTCTTCCTCCTGAGACTTGTGCGTCTTTACGAGGCAAGGGGAAGCTCTCTGTCCACCTGAGACCCATGAAAGTTTTTGCCCTCTCAAGCCCAAAGTGTTTCTCAGCATGCACAAAAGTGATGCTGTAACAAGACGTAAGCTTTAAGATCAGGAGCTGAGGTGTCTGTGGAACTTAAGCACCTCAGGAGGCAATGGTCAGCTGAACTGGGATTTTCAGTATCACTGGGGTTCAGGTTGTTAAGTTTCACCTCTCTAGATGTAAGGCAATGAGTCATTTTCAGAAGCTGGTGGCACCTGTGTGGAATGGGAAAGCAGGTGAATGGCTCCGTACTCCCTTTGCTCACCCTGTTTCCACCATACTGCAGCAGCAGCCATCAGGAGGGGAGGACCAGGTGCAGGTGGGTTTTGCTCAGGCTGGCCCCAGGAGCAAAATTGTCACTGCAGAGGCAGTGCCTTGCTTCCTGGGATGTTTTGCCTCTTACTGATCGCAAAATGTGTAAGATTCCTGAAGGAGTATGAGGGGGAAGTGCCCTTCCTGTGGCTGCTCCAGCAATGCCGAGCACCAGAGGACCAGGCAGAAGATAGGTGGTGCCGATGGCGCGTTGGAAGGGTCGAGTTGGGTTGGGTGATTGGACTGGGTGGATTAGGTTGGGTTGGGTTGTGTTGAGGTCAACCAAAGGCAATAGACATGAGATGAAGCAAACAGGTTAGTGAATACCATTCCTGTACCTGTGAAAATACTCTGGGCTTGTGTTGGCTGTAGACTCCTTTGTCTACACAGGTGCAACAAGACATTATAATCCAAGCTGAAATTTCAGGGAGGGGGGGGAAAAAAATCTATTTGAAATGTGCCTTATGCAGAAGATTATAAACATCTGCTGGGGGCAAGGGGGAGTTAATTTATTCACTCAAGGCTTCGCCAGGAATGAATTCAGACTCTTGCTGAAACCATAAGGGCACTGGGTGCTTGCTGCACGGCTTCATGCCCCGTGCAGGTTTGTTCGTGTCCCTGGAAAGGCCTTCTCTACTTTCCTGGTGTGAAAAGGGGAGAAAATCATATTCCAGCTGCTTTGCTTCAAAATTGCTTTGTTGCAATTGCAAATCTATGCTTATCCTGCTAGTGATTAAGGACTTTTCTTCCATCTTAATTAGATGGGTTGTCTCTGCCGTCATTTAACACGGGATTTTAAAGGGCTGCTGCCATTTCCACGGTGTTGCCGTGGCTGCTCTGTTTTTGGGAGGCGCCAAAGCTGGGTGGGTTCACGCTCGCGCTGCTGGTACAGCTGTTCCTCGGGTTATTTACATAATTTCATTTGCTTGGTGGATTTTACAAATCTGTGGTTGTCTTCACCGAAGTGAGCTGACACCAGCATTTTCTGAATTATTTCCAGTAAGTAATCTTCCATATGGATGTTTGATGTCACAATTGCCATTTAGGAACAAATCATCGCAAGACACCGTCACAGTGTTTTTCTAAGCACACAGTCCTTTCACTCCTCCAGTCCTGCCATCATCAGTGAAACCCCTTACATAAGTAGCGCTCTCACAAGTTAGCAGAGCTTGCTGACGAGAGGTTCTTCGGTATGTAAACGCTGGGATTTTTGGAATAACCTCAGATTTAAAAATCTGCCCTGCGGTATTTCGAATTAAATTAACTCTCAGGCATTGCTGCGATGTGTTTTAAATGGGTTTAAATGTATTTTGTGAACTCTGCCTGCTCGTTAACTGCCAGTGACATTTCTGGGTGAGCAGAGCTCCAGCCATGGCAGAGCTCAGGTCCATTCCCAGCTCAGCTTCCCAGTCTGTAAAAACACAGTAATGATGACTTCTCCCTTAAAAAAATTGGCTTGACGTGACTTTTCAAAGCAAGGGGAGATAGAGGTGTAACTGACTGCTTGTATAGATGCTGTAGCGTGTTAAGATCTGTCATGTAAATTAGTATTTTTCAGGTTTGCAACCTGTAGAAGCTTTGAAGCTTAAGTACTTGTTTTTCAGTGGTCTCACCCACAAAGCCACATGGATGTGTGTTCTCTTGGGAGCTGCTGGGTTTTGAGCAGGTCAAAACTTCCTTTATTTAGAAGATAATTCGCCCTTCTCCCAGTTGAGAAAATGATGGGTTTCAAATACTGAATACTTTGTGCTCTGTGGTGCAATTTTATAAAGATTTTTTTTCTAATTCATTATAGGAAAAAAAATGCATCTACATGTAAAATAGTCAGTTGGCTCACTAATGTATATTATTCAAATGCCTCAGAGTTGATATGATGTACCCTGCAAATACAATCAACTTTACATATTGCCTAAATAAAGCCAATAAAATCAGAGACTATTAAAAGACAGGGCTGGATAGAAAGAAACTCAAGGAGTTTGTCCACATTCCCCAAGGGCAAGGTCAGCTACACCCACAGTATTCCCAAGAGACACTTGTCTAACCTATTCTTAATTTCCACTGGTGAGACCCTGCACCTTCCAGAGATATGTTCTCACCCCAAAAACATCTTTGTAACATGTAACCTGAATGTCCTGTCTCACATTTGGCAGGTAAGGTATTTTTATGTTTGCCTTTAAATACAGATTAACGTGTAGTTATAGATATGAATAGATGGATGGTTGGATAGATAGATAGATAGATAGACAGACAAATAGATAGAGAAACAGAGATACAAATAGAGACAGATAAAGAGAGGTATTCTGATATATATATAATTGAGAAAGAGATAGATGTAGAGATAAATAGAAATATATATAAATAGATGTACATACAGGTGTAGGAGTAGATATAGAGATGGAGATGGAGATGGAGATACAGATCTAGATTTAGATTCAGGTGTAGAAGTAGATAGAGGTGTAGATCTAGATACAGATATAGATTTCAACTCCTGCCTGTTAGGCTCTGCACCATTTTAGTGTGAGCTTTAAAATCTCTAGTAGTATACTACCTAGCACATCTATACTGGACCCCTTCTTCGAGGAAACAGCTTTTCTCTCCCGCCAACATTCCCCACGTCTGGAACTGCTGCCTGTGAGGGTGTCGTGCAGTAACAGGCTGCAGGTCTGATTTAGCCGGCGGCAGGTGGGATGCTGTAATGCTGACGGAGCAGAGCATCCCCCGAGCATCCCATGGCATCTCACCAGCAGCAGGCATTCCAGCAGCTTTCTCTGTAGCCCAGCCCTGAAGTCAGCGTCCTCTTCCCTCAGACTGGATATCCAGGAGATGCAACACCCCCAGGAAACCCCCCAGCTCTCTCCCACAGGCTCTGGATGCAGCCGCAGTGTCTGGTCTTTTCTGCCTGTGCCCAGGGCTGGATGGTCTCAAGGGTGTTCATCACATAGGTGAGAGCAAATCTACATGGGTTTGCCCACATTCCTGCCCATTTGTGCAAAGAAAAAACCCACTTTGTGAAATTTTGGACCCAAGGACATGTTTGCTTTACAGGACTGTTTACCCCAGAGCAGCAGTTCAGCAATACACAGCCCTTAGCCTGAGGTCCTGTAACTCTTCTGACTCTTGAAATGTTATTTAATCAGCTGTTTGTGAATCCTTTGTTGTTTTGGGGGTTTTTTTCAATTTGTATTACTATGACTATTTGCATTGGTATTAATAGCATGTTTCTTTTCTGGATGCCTTGTTCTACTGGGAAGGCCCTGCAGCTGTTTGGGTTTGTTTGGTTTTTTTCCTTTTTTAATATATACTCAAGAAGAAAGTGACTTGACTTGTGGTGACCCAAAAAATGACCTGATTTTAGTAACCTGTGCTTAGGAGGGAATGACCTTACAACTTTCACTTATTTGGTCAGTTAGCACATAGAAGAGCAAATAAACAATGCGTGCTCATGGGACTGCCCTTAATATTTAATCAAGAGTGGCAATAAATGACAGCTGTGTTAGCCACCTATCCTTTTCTGACTTTGCAAACCTTGCTTGTGCTGAGCTTTTGCATGAATCTTTCTATCTGGTGCTCACGAGGCGAGAGGAATTCGCTAAATATTTTGTAACCTTTTTAAACCACTTGCTTCTGGTGAGTAGTCTGTGTGTTGTAAACGAGGAGTGGCAAAAAGCTGACAGCAAGTATGGGAGTCCAGAAGTAATTTTTGTTCTGGGTTGGCAGGATGCTTGCTGCTCTGTTTCCGTCATCCCACTAAAGATCTTAAAGAGATAATAAATGTCCAACAAAAATAAACATTGGTCTGTGTCACAGGACATAATAACCAAGCGTAAAATGTCTTTAGTATGTGTAGTCTGTTCTCTAGCATTGCCACAAAGGTTCCCACAGTTTTCCCTGGATGAATATTACATCTAAACCAGATTACTGTGTGTCTAAGTCCCCTTTGTAAGCTGTATTTCATTTCTTCAGATTTCTCTGCCTCTTCCCCCTTGGCTCCTCCAAAGAATTCATTTCCCTCCGCAGTTGATTTTAGATTATTATCATGCCCATGACTCCACAAACTCTTGCTTCTTAGCCAAACTAAATACATCAAGGTTTGGGGGTTGTTTGAGTTTTTTTAAGTCCCCTCAGAAATCTTCCATTTCAGTAATTGGTGTATGGCTTGTCTCTTTATTTCACCCAAGCTTTTACCCTTCATTACCACTGTGATGTGTAGAAGTGTATATGGAGAAGCTCTTAAGGTCATTGGTTCTCAAAGCTGTTGAGCTATTGGACTCTTTCCTGATTTTTCCTGAAGCTCTCATTGCCCCTGTCAGAAGTATTTTGAGATTTTAAGCAAGGCATATTTTTTTAATGTCCTTTTTTTCCTTAGCTTCACTGGCGATGCTCTGAGGGCTTATTCTGTCTTGGGATTTGAGTCTTGGAGTTTTACGTCTTCAGAGCAAAATAGTCACAACGGACACCATAATTTCTTCCAGTGCACATCCATAGGATCCAGGAATCGCAAATGAAGAAACCTTATGAATTAAAAATAGTTCAGTTGTTCTTGATAATGTCTGATGAAGGGAAGAAAAAAAATGTTGCATTACTGCTTAGGAGTAACTTTTTGATACAGAAGTCATTTAATAGTATCCAGAAAGGATGCAGGAGGGGAAGGAAGTAACTTTTTCTCACATATAAATGCAGATTTGAACAGTAACATTAAAGAGTTACAGAATTATAAAATCACATAACTCTTACCCGAAGACTTCAGTGCATGTGTAGATAGCGTGAGAAAGAAAGAAATTTCCATTGATTCATAACTTTCTGGAAGAAAAATAATTTCTGAAAGGCGTATCGCACTCACGTTCCCAAGTCAGAAGCGGTTGCCGTGTTTGTTCATTTATTTGTAAAGGAGGAATGGATTGTGTTGCTTCTCGGAGCTCTGGAAATAAGGAAAAAAACACGCTTATTTAGTTTTAAACTGCTTCTGTTCATGTGAATGTCCCACTCCAGATCTCTGTTTCACACTTCGAAGCATCCAACTCAGGTTTTGGGAAGGCTTAGGGCCTTTTGTATCAGTGTAGCTTAAATCATAAACAATAAGCCAGTGTTTGCAGGGCAAGACTACGAACTTAATGTCCTGCACAGTACCAGCACCAACATTTTCTGTGATGAGGCAGGGTCTTGGCACAGACCATGGAACTCACTCCCACTGAAATCCTTCGAGGGTTTGCCAGGAGAGTCGTCGAGGAGCATCAACGCTTATCCATCGCAATGGAGACTAAACTCCTAGGCGTGGAGCACCCCTTAATTCATTTTGAAGCAAGACCCCCAAGGTCAGCCATGTGGCTAATATCTGCAGATAGGAAAAAAAAAAAAAAAAACCACAACCCTTTTCAATCTGGAAACTATTCTCTGTGGAAATATTCCAGATGCAGAGTACGGAGATCTCTCTCTCTCCTCTCTCTCGACTCCTCTATGGCATGGGAAACCTTTGTCCCCCACATCTTGTAAACACTGCAGGGGGCCACCATTGTGCCGCACATCTTCTGAGCACCGCAGGAGGAGACTTTTGTCTGGCGCTGTGGGCAGGCACTGCAGGAGGGCACCTTTGTCCTGCGCAGACGGCAACCGCTGCTCTCCCCAGAGCAGAATTATGAGGATCGAGCAGCTCCTTCACTGGACGGATGCTTTTCCTGCGTGGGAATGGGAAGGGGAGGGGCCATCAAGGCGTTCACGCGCCCTTACCTATTTTTCCAACCCATCTAGGCTACGCTTTTTTATTATTATTGCTATTTCTCCATCCCTTCTTATGTTTGCATTTCCTCCTATTCAGTGTATCATCTGCTAATTAATTGAATTAACCAATAACTGCTCTCGTTGTTCCTTCTGATCACTAATAACCACGTTTAAAAGTCTCAAGCCCCAATACCAATCCCTCTGGGACTTCATAGGTGTATTTTCACACAGAATCACAGAATGTTAGGGATTGGAACGGACCTCTGTCCGTTCCAATCTAGTCCAGCCCCCCTGCCAGAGCAGGATCCCCTACAGTAGGTTCCACAGGAACTCATCCAAGCGCAGTTTGATCCAGAGCAGGAGACTCCACAACCTCTCTGGACAGACTGTGCCAGGGCTCTGTCACCCTCACAGTAAAAAAGTGTTTATTAATGTTTCTATGGAACGTCCTATGTTCCAGCTGGCACCCGTTGCCCCTTGTCCCGTCACTGGACTTCCCTGAGAAGAGCCTGGCTCTGTCCTCCTGACACTCCCCCTTGACATATTTATAAACATGAACCCTCTTCTCCAAGCTAAAGAGATGCAGCTCCTTCAGCCTTTCCTCATCAGCGAGATGTTCCACTCCCTTCATCACCCTGTATCCTTATTTGTTGAAGTGCACCACCACTGCCTGAGATACCCACAAATGCAGAGTTATATCTTCCTTCATCTGAGAACACAATGAACCATGATGCAGGTCCAGACTTGGGGTGCTAATTGCGGAGAGCAGAGCCCCAAACTGCCACACAGGTAATGAGTTGAGATGAGGTGCTGAGCCTGGACTCAGCCCACACGCATGTTCTTTACACCATCGGAGCTGGTGGACATCCTGCTCATGGCACCACATGGTTGGGAGCTGCTTGACCATGAATCTCCTAAGTGTTGTGAGGTCTCCTCGGCTGGAACAAAGCGACTCACTTGCAAACGAGATGTAGGGGCGACCTCGGCCCATCAGAGTGGTGAAGGTCTTAACCCACTGTAAGGGATTTTCCAGGTTCCCAACACCCCAGAGTTGCCAGGTTGACCTGCTGGGGAAAGACGTGGGAGTGAGTCCTGCTGATTTTTGTGATTCAGTGAAGTGGTCAGCCCTGGTTTTTATCTGCTCTTGTCAAATATGAGCCTGATCTGTTCTACGGCTCCTGTTGCCCTAAAGGCACTCATGGTTTATTTTGATGTTAGTCTCTTACTTTACCTATATTCAAAGGTAAATTTTACATGCAGTAGTTTCAATTAATCCTCCTCTTCTCCACACCCACCCCAGTCCTCTGGTGCCTACCTGATTGTACATGAATTCTCAGAAATAATTGCCAGTAGTTCAGCAAGTTCATTAACTGATTCCCTGAAGACCCTCGGATGCGTGTCATCCAGGCCTGATGATTTGTGTATTCATTTTTTGCAAGTATTCTCTTACCTGATTTTTTTTTTGTATCAACAACTGTGTTGACGAGCCTTCATTTTTTCTAATTGTCAGTATTTCCTTGTGGTGGTCGGTAAGTTGATTCTGAAACTTGTCCACCATTTTAGAGCCATTACTCGTTTCACCCACGCGTTTTCAGATCCACCTTCTCTTTGGAGCTCCTTTCTGATGACGTTCTATGCATGTTAAAATACACATCAATTCTCCCTACCTTTTTTTCCATGCTAGGAGGTCACTCTGCTTTTATGGCATCTCTCTCATTTCTCTTCGTGGGGCTGGGAGCAGGAGGATTGATTTCTTTTTTTTTTTCTCCTCTGACTGTAGCCTAAGCATATTGTAGGATGTTGTAGCTGTCTCCCACATGTAACTGGGGTTTATATGTCTTTTCATTGCAACATTCTCCTAAGATTTCTCAAAGAGTTAGTGACTGAAATCACTCTACGTTGTCCGACAACCCGTCACTTAATGCAGTATATGGAATGATGCAGTTTATCATCACGACCATTGAAATTAGTGAGCACTAAGGTTATATATACCTTAGAGGACCTCAGCTTCATGCAATTGCTGCTTATTATCTGACTCTCACGCATGATTCTTTATATCGAAAAATAGATGTCTGCTCATGCATTTAATTTAGATTTGTCTACTACTAAATGCTCAAGTGAGATTGCAGTCGTCAATGATATTTTTCCTCTGGCAAAAACCTTATGGCCAAATCTGTCATCACCCTTAGGACATAATTCCTTGTGCATCTGTCTAATTTTCTGAGCCTCCGGTACAGAAATCATAAATCATAAATGCACACTCTGTGCAGTGTTAAATTTTTAGGGCTCTCCCTTTAGTGGTAGTTGAATGTGAATATGTAAGGACAAAATCTGACCTTTAAACGACTATAAAGGGCCAAAGCAGATACTTGGCAAGCTTTTCTTATTGCAATATTAATCAAGCAAAGAATCATCATAATCCTGGAAGCTAAATAGCCATTTTAATGATTTTATCACCAGGGAAATTGTTCATCTGTCAGTAAGATTGTTACTAGGAAAGGGAAAACAGGGAGTGTTAAAATTGCTTTAGACCGCTGAATCGTTGAGTCCCTCTAGACTGAAAGCTTGAATTGTTTTTTGAGAGGGATGACTTGAGAGGGGTTGCTACAGGAAAGCTGTAGGTTAATCAGTTTCAGTAACACCAGTGAATATAAGCCTTATCTCTCTTGAGGACTTGAGGAGGGTGCATGGGAGAAGGCAGGATGGAGAAAGGGATGGGAAGGCTTCAGAAACTTATTGTTTTGTGATTTTTTGTTTCTGGATGGCCCTTTCAGAGGAGGAAGGTTGTTGATGAAAAGAAAAAGAAAGGCAGAGGAGGGGGGGAGGAACCAGCATAGTGTTTGCTGCCTATACTTTTATCTAATTTAATCCAGAGGATACTAATGAGGATGAATATGATCAAGACAGAAGGAGATGGTCAGAGGCAGGAGTGAGAGAAACATGTTTGTCAGGGAAGCATCTCTGTAGGGCCCAGAAGATATTTTGGGACTCAACGTGATGTTCCCGTGTGCTGCTGTGACCAGACCTACCTGCACAGGAGTGTCCTTGGGGTGTCCCTCCATGAAACTGTCCTCAGTAGATGACGTCTTCGCTGGTGTTGGTGCATAATGGCAGCAGATGGTGGTCAAGAACCCAACCCCAGGCCATGGGGTTGGAAAATCCCAACTAAAGCCATAGCCTGAGGATAGAGAACCCCAACCCATGCCATAATCTGAGGGTAGAGAACCCCAACCCATGCCATAATCTGAGGGCAGAGAATCCCAACTCAAGCCAGAACCTGAGGATAGAGAACCCCAACCCATGGCATAACCTGAGGATAGAGGACCCCAACCCCTACCATAACCAAAAAAACAGGTCTGTTGGGATAAGGGTTGTTCTGGAAGGGGCACTTTATCCTTCTGCTGTGGTGGGACATAGCTAGGGACACAGGTGGGGGCTGTGAGTGTGGCTGTGGCGGGTAGGGTAGATGGTCTGTGTTGAAAGCCACCTGCAAGGTATGACAGAATACCACCCAAAAAAAGAGGATTTGCACAAGGACGGGTGGATTTGGAAGAGGAAAGCATTCATATAAAAGGTGCCTCTGGGAAATTTGTGTAAGATGTCATTAATCGTCTCCATTCAATGAGTTGGGGAGGGGGAGAACCTCTGTGTGTACACGTGACGTGGATCCTCTTTGTACAAAAAAACCCATCTCTTTGTGTGGGAAGTGGTGTCTTTCTGTAGACGGGTTTTTCTGGAGGAGCTTGTCTGATGGCTGCCTGAGAGGGAGCGGGGGAGGGCAATGTGACGGGTAGCACCTCCATCAAAGACTTTCTGGAGGGGACAGTGTGCATGGAGCCACCAAGGATGGGTACACGGGAGTGAGGGTCCCAGTGGGGACATGAAGGTGGGCGTGCTGACAGTGCAGTGCCAGAGCATCCCTCCAGGGTGGCCTCCCAGCATCCCAGGGGACCAACAGCCGCTCCACGTTCCCCGTGGACCATCGGCCACCCTGCACAACATCCCTCTCCGCCAGGCAGGCCATGGGCACCGTGTCCTTCATTGTTGTCACCCCCAGATTGTGATACTGTCACAAAACTGTTGCTAGGCAACAAATGTGGTTACCAGGTCTCAGCGAATAGCTGAAGGGGAAAGTGAAGTGTTGCACCATTGTAGAGTAACCATAGCAATGACCTACTATTACAGACTAAAGAATTATCATTAACAATGTTAAAGTATCAAATGGAGGCCTAGGATCTAGAGACTTCCAGGCAGCATCTCTGCATAATTGGGTTACCCAGGAAGAGGTCCCAACTCTTTCACAGCTCTTGGCTCCGTATCTCCATCGCGTCGGTTTTGTTTTGGGGGTTGTTGTGGGATTTAATTTTTTTATTTTTGCCGTTTAAATAAAGCAAACACGCTGCGTATTGAAGGAGACTCTTGTAAAGCAATAGAAGTGCCCACTAGGATTAAAAAAAAAAAAGAAAAATAGAGGTGAATCTGTATGCAGAGGGAAGAGATAAGCTTGAAAGGTCCACTTTACTGCCTCAGTATCAGGTATGGGATTTCTGGGAAAAAGATGCAGGAAGGATGCCTTCATGACGCCTCTGTTGTTCAGGTTGGGTGTTCTGGCGCATGCCAGGCTAAAAGCAATGTGAAATGGAAAAAAACCCAAGAAATAGTACCAAGTACACCAACCTTGAAAAGCAGACACTTCTCTTTTTTCCAACTTAGGTGAAACAGGTGAGGTGCCTTAATGAAGCTTTGCTCAGCACAGAGATGCTTTGGAGTCTTACTTTGGGGATCTGTGACTTGCATGGACACACATATGTGTCTGTGTCCCTGTGGTTGTTCCTTGCTCAGCAGCCCCATCTCCTCACCAGGCTCTATGACCTCCCCAGTATTTTTTGCATTAACATGGTTTTGCAGCACCAAAATGGCCCCCAGTCACACTGTCACCTTCATGTTTTGCAGGTACAGAGCGCCACGAACTAACTTCCTGGAGGAGTTTTGCATCTATTTTCAAGTTCTTCAGCGAGGCGATGGAGGCAAAGAACAGCTCAGTGAAACCAACCCCAGCACGGCGCTCCAGCAGGATAAAATATGAAGAATTGTAAAAGGAGAGAAGGGGGAAAAAAAAAAAAGAAAGAACACCAACAACAACCTCTTTGCTGCTTGTTTTCTGCAAGGAGTCTCCCAGCCCCTCATTAGATTGTTTTCTTCCTAGAGCACAGGGTCGTGATGTATACATCTAAATAGCGTTTTGCATTATTTCTAGATGAGTGCAACTGTCAAAGCAATATGGGTTCACTGGTTGTGCTTCCTGTGGGCTGTAACTTGGATTTCGTGCTGCCCATCAGCACGCAGATTAAGGCTGACAGTGGTACTGCACAGTGCAGCATGGTGCAGCTCTAATTGCCCTGACATAGCCCTGCACCAAGCTGATGCCAGAATTTAACAGCTTCATCGTGGTCCTTTCGCCTGCAGGATTTTTTGCTGCTTCCTTCTATTTTGAGACAGAACAAAATAATTCCTCCTTTTCTTAAAAAAAAAAAAAAAAAAAAAAAAAGATGGCTCTAACTCAGAAGTGCTAATCAGCCCATGATTTTTTCACCCAGACGCCTTCTCTTTCTCTGGGACCAAGTGGGATCAACTCTCAAGTCTTTCAGATTCTGCTGACAAGAGGATCCGAGAAGTTTGGTCCAGATTTATGGGAAAGCCTTTTTGTTGCAGAGATTTTCTCCTCCTGCCAGATCAATGGCATTATCTGTAGATCTTCTCCAGCTTTTGAAAGCTCCACTTTAGAAAAAAAAAAAAAAAGCCTATTCATTAACTGACTGGATCACACTGTGAAATATGACAGCAAAGAAAAAGGAAAAAAAAAAGAAGAGGCACATTGTACATTTTCCCGTTTATTTCTAAAAAATAGCAGAATGCTTCCGTTTTAGTACACCGGGTTTGTAATGACTTGCCACCACCGTGGTAATTACCCTTTTTTCATAGATTCATAGAATCACTGACATTGGAAAAGACCTCTAGAATCAGCTAGTGGGTTCATCCCCACTTTCCCAGGCTCTGGAGGGGCGTGTTTTGGGGAAGGGAGTGCCGTGGGGACCCCACATGTGGCGGGGGCAGAGGGGATTCGGCTGTAGCCACCACCGTCGCTGTCGGCAGGTTTTTCTCCTCTAAAGTCTGTCCTGATAAGCGACAAGACGTGCCTGATAGCGTGCCCGGCGTCCGAGCGCGCTAATTAAGTTCTTAGTGTTGATGATCCTAAATTAAAGTGATCTTTTTCTTCAATGGGCCGTGCCCACCTCGCCTCTGAAGCTGTTGGCGGCGAGGAGGCGACACTCAAAAAACCGCACGGGTTTGGGACACTCAAAAAACCGCACGGGTTTGGGACCCCCATCCCACCTCATCCCACCGCCCAGGGATGTCTCGAAGTGGAGGAAGGGTTTTAAAACAAGGGGGTACCCCCCCTCCCTGCGCAGTGGAGCAGAGGCAGCAGCATCTCAGGGGTGGGGAAGGGGCAATGCGGCCGGGTTTGGGTTGAAATCCTCCGATTTGAGGGCTCTCCGCATCCCATCCCGCTCGTACCGGCAGCAGGATTTCCCTTCCCCACTGCCCCCCA
>NW_009705962.1:235-14732 GCF_000703405.1 Apaloderma vittatum | reverse complement strand
GTGTCGGGACAGGCGAGGTGCTGGTGTTAGCCCTGTGCTTACCTGCACTAACGTCCTTGTGGTCAGACTCATCCCTGAGCTCGGGCCGTCCTGCACAGCGGGGCAAGGCCAAGGACACATCATCTCCAGCAGTGCCGGTTTAGGTAAAGGGCATTAATGTTAAAACAGGTTACACGGCTGCTTTTCAATGATAAAAATAAAGTTAATAAAAAACACTGCAAAATTCAGTACAACTTAATTCAGCAAAGACACAAAATGCCATCTTCTGAGAACCTCCAGGTAGGATGAATATCCATTTGGGCACTGGGGCACTCAAAAATATTCCTTCCCCTAGAAAGGCTGAAACAGATTGAAACCACAGAATGCAGAGAGAAATTAATTGAAGAAATAATAATTAAAAAAAAGACAACAGAAGCCATCAAAGTTCATCACCCCTGCTCCATCAGTAACGTGCATTTTGTTTCCCCACCGGTAATGCTTGCGCTGGCAAGGAAAGCATAAAATTCCTGAAGATAAAAATCCTTTATGCACTAAGCATTACTTAGTGAAATGCATCTGTTTTCTACTCGGTATTTAACTTAATTGCATCAAAATAGTCACAGTAATGAAATAGGTGGCACTTCCTGTAACAGCTTGCTGCTTAATGACATCAAAGCCCGATGCCACTGAAATCCATACCCCACTGCCAGTTAATGAAGGTCTTAACATGAAAGCCTCTGCAAAGAGCAAACCCAAGCTGCTGACAGGAACAGGAATGGTGCAAATATGCTGGGATCTGAGATCACTAGCACATACCCATAGCACAGCAGGCAGTAATGATTATTAATTATTTAAGAAAAGAACATAAGAGCTCCAGCATAAGCTCAAAAAAATATGCAGAAGCTTTGCTCTGGGATCCTCCAGTTGGATTACTGTTAATTAGCACAGTACATGAGTCTGAGGGAAAGATCTAAAAGCATCTTGTGCTAGTAGGAGCATATAATTAAGCCATCATTTGCATCTCTGCAATAGTATGAATTTTCTTACTGATAACAACATGGGCAAAACACCATTTTATGACTAAACATGGCCTAGCTTCCCTATTCTAATGCAGAATGCTAATGGCTGGCTGTACGACAGTGCAATGCAGTCTCAAAGAGCATCAGTTTAACATCCTGCATTTATTTAGAAAGCGTTTTAGTAGAGAGCGGTACTTCTCCAAGCTTCCTCTACGCTTGGAGAACCCTAGATTTATTTTCCTAAAACACTGAGTCTAAATCAGCTTTTGCCCCACCTTACTTTGTTACCATCCAGCTTACTGCGCTGTTCAGCTATGGAGCGAGGTGACAGCTTGTCACTACAGCATCACTTCTATCACCGTAAGACAAGAGCTCTCTTGAGCATCCATCACAACTCCTGGTGCCACAACAGATGTAGCAGAATGTTGTTCACGTCTCATGGGAACGCACAGACATTGACAAAGGCAAGAGAAGTGCACTGCACTTCATCAAACCGATTATCTTCCCAATCACTACCCTACTTGCCCCGACCACAAAATGGGAAGAGTACAGCTTGTCGTTAGCAGGGACATGTCAGGAAGTTTAACCATCTGAAGGTTAAGTCTTTCTAACTTTTTTACAAGTACTGTATAAAGACTGGGTGTTATTTCACAAAAATCTAACAGATTAAATGGATTTTCCTTTTCAATAGCTTCTAATCTCTTCTGTTTAATGAGGCTGCTGTTCGTTCTAGTAAGCCAAAACTTCATCACTTTCTCCGAGTCCCTGCTTGACTTAGGAAAAAAATCTCTCAATTCACCGTCCTTCTCTGATCTCTAATTCTTAATCAGCTCTGAAGTTCATTTAGGATTCTTTCACAGCACAGCTGCTTCCAGCCTCCAAGTCCCTCTGTACTTGTTGGCATCTCCCTCTCATTAAGGGCTTCCAGCAGCATCTGCACACACAAGCCCTGCTTTCATTACCCGCCTGATTTAACCACGTGCAACAATAATGAAAACCGTTTCTCGCAAAGATGCGTACGCTACCCAACGAGGGAATTGTCTTCAGTTTGGAATACTTTTTTTTTTTCTTTCGGCAATCTTTTATATTTCAGGCTTAGGCTGACAATTCTAATCCATCAAAACCATACTGTGATGCGGAAACAGTACAGCGTTTCCTGAAAACAAAACGCAGTTCAACCAATCAACTCTTGGCATTATTGGGACATTCAAAGAAGTGAATGATGTAGGGTCACAACAGACAGCTGACATTTCCATGACCAGCGGGGAGCACAACTTGTGCACTTTAGAGAGCGTATACTAGAAAATTAAAGAAATAATTCATCTGCCTTCTTTACAATATTAATGTTTCTACAGACCGTGCAGTGAGGAGGTACACAGATATTTTAGAGGGATGGACAAAAAAAGCCCTTTGTCATAACCTTTTTTATGCTAAACTTGGCTTTTTTTGTTGTGAATCCAGACTTAGCTTGTAAAGTAAGAAACCATCCCAGCTGCATATTTCATTCAGAACCTGAAGTGTTCCCAGACTACATTTGGTATTTACAAGTTGCAATGCACACTCTTCTAGGACAACATAAAGGAATTTCACTCTCCACCTCGCAGGGATATTAACTGGACAATCGGAAGAAAAGCTATTTACCCAGACATCAACATTTTGTCCACAGGATTTGCAGGCGCTTCTGCCTGTTGTTTTTCAGTACATCCACGACTATTACCAACCCTTTTCTGAACGTTGCAAACAGGATCCTAAGGATTATCAAACAGCAAACTATTATGATAGCAAGATACAGATGTCCATAATTAAAACTTGTTTTAAAAAGAAACCTGCTATTAAATATATCAACACATACTTCAGTGCATGATACAGCAAAGCCTTACATGTCGTTACATCCACGAACCTTATGTCTCTATTTCCTCTTTTAAGACCTTTTTATAGTGACTACTTATTCTGAAACATTTCTACTTATCCTGTCATACTTTAGGCCATCTTTTCAGATGCTCTGAACATCAGCAGCTCCTGTTTGACTGAGGCGGGAAGCGTGGGTATTTAACAGTTATGGGAGAGAAATCTTGGGCAACAAACTCCAGTAATTCTTCCCTTTCCCTATAACCTCATTGCAAGACAAGGTGTTAAGATTTTCGATGACTTGTAAAGAAAAACTCCAATATGAGCACTCCCAGTCCTCTCTTGTGGGTAACTAAGCAGATGGAACTGAAAGAAAGAGTTTATTTCCTTAATAGAAACGACCTCCCCAGAACTCAGTAGGGAGAATTTTAAAATGATGGAAGTGGGGAAACTAGTACACGTGCCTGCAAGAAGGCTCATTTCCTTAAAACAGAAAAATTGTATTTGTGCTTATATAAGAAGGGAATGGCTGTAAGGGAAACCAACCCAAATGGTTCTATTTTAATTTGCCTGTCATTTCAGCCACCAATGACACAGCCTCAAATGCATGGTCAGTAGGTATCATCAATACAGAATTCTCTGTCAAAATGCATTTGATTTTAACAGGTAAGGCTACATGATGAACTAAGGGATCTCTTACAAAATCTTGTACTTTTCCTTTAAGACAAATTGCTACTTTTACATTCAAGATCAAAGGGAAATAATACAAGGAGACAAAGACAGAAGAGAGACCGAGTATTTGAAGCTTCAATTTTCTAACGATCACTGGATTCACCCCTATAGAGACAGAAGATTAAAAAAGGGAGGTTATATGTGGCCGGAAAGGAACTCCGGGCAACTTTACTGATGTGTTTAAAGCTACTGTACTTCACGATTCTTATTTCAGAAGCACATTGATAAACAAAAAACAAAGCCCTTTTAATCTTCAAAGCTATGTATGATCAATAATAACTTCATAGCACTTGATATTCAAGTATCATAATCTGTCTTTTATTCCGGGAGAGAAAGATGTGCAGAGAATAAGAAACCTACTTGGGTCTAACCCTGAACCAGCAATGGAACCTGAACGTCACAAGCTTGTATGTTAAACAACAAAACCACGCTTTCAGTTTGGGAGTGCTCTTTTGCTACCAGTTTTCATTTGAACACAAGATTAATAAATAGATTACGGACTTTCTTCCAGCCCCTGCAGAAACATTTCAGATACTAGCAGAGGTGCATCCCAGGATTATGTGGCAAAATATTTTGCACAGCGCACCAATTAATTTACTATGCCTCTGAAATTACTGCTTCCAAGCAGTTTACTTAATTATTTGCTAGGGTCAACATACGAACAGCTTCCTACCAGCAACAGCTTCCTTGTTAAATTGCGTTTAGAGTCAGGGCGCTCTGCGGGACATACCCAGCCTCTGGGTTAGAGCTTTCTGACCCTTCACAACTGAATCTTGCAGTAATCTGGCACACTGAATCTTGCAATAATATTGATCAGTAATTTCAATCTCATCTTTGTCCATCTACATCACGAGAGATCTACTCAAAAGCAGAAAGGAGCACAAAGTCAACAAGATATTCAGTCAAGGATCAATTTAATAGGAATTTTACAACTGCCT
Source organism: Apaloderma vittatum (assembly GCF_000703405.1). Taxonomy (NCBI): domain Eukaryota; kingdom Metazoa; phylum Chordata; class Aves; order Trogoniformes; family Trogonidae; genus Apaloderma; species Apaloderma vittatum. The sequence continues at coordinate 10,216 of NW_009705962.1, read as the reverse complement.
GCAGTACAGAAACTTTGAAAAAATCCTGAAGCATCTGCAAATCAAGAAAAAAAAAAAGTTTCTCCTGGAAACCTACACCTCTCAAACTACAGGGAAAAAGATTTCCATATCATTATACTGTAAACTTACTGAAATCTGTGGGAGTGCTGAGAGATTTAATTTACATACCAATGCTGCAAGCAGGCTGGGAGGTGTGGGGGAAGAAGAGTTACTTAGCACCAGTAATGAGCAGAAAGCAGAAGAAGGCAGCTACAGTCCCCATGGACTGTTTTGTTTTCAATAATTTTAGACTGTCTAATAACGCCTTTTAATAAGCCACTCTCAGCTATAAAGCTGCCATCAGCCTGTGTCAGAGAATATAATAGTGCCCCAGATAGGAAAATAGTTCTGATATAATGGGAAAAAAACCTCATCTAAATAAAAGCTGCTTAAAAAAACCTCCCAAACAACAAAAACATTAAAAAAACCAAACAACAAAGTTCCATCAGTGAAAGACATAAATTATGCTGTCTATACAGTGTATCCATTAATTTCTAAAACACTAGATTTCAAAAGGATATCTACTAAAACAAAACACATTCTAAACCACAGAGTTTCTGGTTTACCCTGCTCCAGTCCTAGTTTACCATTAGACCAACTTGCTTATTTATAGTCTATTTATGCTCTGTAAGTGCAATCTAAATTATGACTGATGGTCATAATGCTTAATTTTCTGTTTATAGCCTATGCTGCCCACTTAGTCTCTACGTGACCACTGTGTGACACTGAGATCAGCGCTGCAATAACCTATCCACATGTAAGGCTATTTCCACTCCACTTGCTCAACTTAATAGCAGTTCTCACCAAATCTCAAGTCGAGCCATCAAAGCCTAAGATAGATATAGGAAAGGTAAAACACAGATGTTCTACTCCATTAAACACAGGTTTCCTCAAAACGGGGTCACCTTCGCTGCTGACAGATGCAGGTCCTGTTCCACTGTGGCCAAAATCAGCCACACCACTATAAACCTGAACTGAATCTGCTCAACATTTGTGTTTAAAAGTTGGTTTATAAACCATTACAAATCCTAAAATACTTCAGTATCATTCTCTTAGTATATGTATTGCTTAATTTTTATAATTCAAAAGCACTAACAAGATGAAAACAAGATCACTTTCTTCCTAGGAATTCTTCTGGTCGTTCCAGTATTATCACCATCCTTCTCTCTCCAGCAGGAGACTCACTGTGACGGCAGTTATCTCATTTTACAGATCAGTTCATACACACCCCTAAAACTTAAATAAGACACATTGCCAAAAAAATATCCAAACACTAAAACCAGCACAAAATCCATCTGTCCTTAAGATACACCTTACCACCTTAGCAATATAGGTAGAGATCTCTGTTTAACTTCTTTTTAATGCTGGAAAATTAGTATAAACCACTGCGGCATTTGGTTGTTTTACTCTCATTCAAGAAAAAGATAAATTTATCACTTAGAACCAAGAGTTAATTTGTAGAGTTTAAGGAGCAAAATGGCAGCTTTCTTCTCTTGATGCACTCCTGCCCCACCTGATGGGGAGGGAGCTGCCTGTAGCTGTGCCTGGCCAGCCCCACAGGCTCGGGGGTCCCAGCTACTAACAGCACATCAGCAGGCTCACAGCCAGACGATCCTTTTGCCAGTGACATTTCATAACGCTTCCCCCGCTCCTGAAGCTCTCCAAAGAAAGGAAGCACTAACTCCCTGTTAAAACATACAGTCCGAAGGACCCAAAACTGTCTAATGTTTGAACTCTTTGTGCACTGAAATAGAAGGAAATTAACCCCCTCCCAGATTTGCAAAAAAGAAAAGTAATTTATTTTTTTTTTACAGCTAGAAGCTGTATAATTTTATCTAGCTAGTGGTAAAATAAGAAAGGGAACAGGTATGAAACTCAATTAAAAATGTTTTCCTTTTTTCTTTGCCAGTATCATTAGATCAGCACCTGTATACCAAAGCAGACCTGAAATGCACATTTCTCAAGCTGAAAAAATTCTCAGTGCAAGCCTCCAGCCAGCTCAGACAAAACGCTAACAAGCACTGCACTGCAGCCTGAAGCAGCCAGTACTTCCAGAACAAGCTCCCTAATACTGCTTTTACAAAGCGTTTATCAGGAAGTTAAACACAGATCTAGAGTCCCAACTAGTTTCTCCACACTCAGGAGCTAAAAATTCAACAATACGGGATTTTAAATCCTCTGACACTCTGAGACTATTCAGAATTCCAACTTCTCTGAGGAGACAGACAGACCCTCCCCGCTTCCCAGCATCCCCATCTGATAAATAGACTGGGCAGCACTTGCACCGATGCTGTAACGAGAGATTTCCCCCGATTTTAAACCTGTTTCTACTCGCGAGCTATTTCATGCTACCTCAGAAATCCTGGAAATAATGGTAGCCTGTAGTCATACACCCAGAGCTCCAATAAAAGGTCACAGAAAGGGCTTCTCATTGCCATTTTCTAGCAATTCCCTGTCATTTAAATACGGAGGTTAAATTACTCCAGAAGCCTCCCTACAGGGCTTCCATTGTCTGTCAGTCAAGGCGAGGACACAGTGGTGCTCATTCACGGGCACGGCAAACAGCAGCTGAGGGCCAACGACCAGCAGACCGGCTCTTTTGGGTTCTTCTGCAAACAGTTTGTAGAAAGATGGCATTTCAAATGAACTACATCAATTTTTCAAAGCTTCAGTGCAGTCCTAGTGCTAACTGCTTAGTCGGGAGCCCAGACAAAAATTAAGACAACTTCAGAGCAACGTGAGGAATCGCCTGGAAAGCCACTCGCTCTCTGGGACTGCTCCTGAAAAAGATCTGCTCGCTACAACCACATGCAAAAAGACTACGTTTTAATAGTTAGAGAAATACATATTCAGAAGAGTTCAAAATTCTTTCCAAAGACCATCATACCATGCTTTAGTTTTTAGAGTACCACTTAGTGTTCAGCCTCAGAGCTTATGTTACTAAGGGGTACAGACACCAAGGATCCAAAGTGCACTTAAGGCTGTTGACTTCGTATCTTCTGGTTAAGAACCCAAGAGGTTTAGGTTTTTTGTTTTGCTCTGTTTTTTTTCAGCATGTTAGAAATAGAAAAACAAATGCAATATGACAGAAGTCCAGTGCTGCTGATAACTGGAGAGACACAAGCCTCACGCACCTCTTCATTGTTTTGCCTTTTCTACTTCAAAACTTGCTAGAGCAAAGACTTTGTCTCCTGATCCTGTGAGAGGAAAAAACATTTTCAGTAAGTATTAGCACAAATTGTGAATTTCCTATATACAATTCAAATCAAGCTTAACATCTGATATCAAAAGGAATCAAACCTACATTTTGGAAACTAGAACAGCTGATGTAATTTGGAAAAAAAAAATCCCACCAAAAAAAAACAAAAAAGCACCCCCAAAATCCAAGGAGACATACTGGCTTGACAGGTTGTATTGGGTCAGGCTGGGACCAAGTTAACTTTCCCCACAGCAGCTCTCACAGCTCTGCACTTTGTATTTATAGCTACAAGGGTGCGGGTAACACACCCGTGTTTTGGCCACTGCTGAGCAGCACGGAGGCTGTCTTGCCCTCAAAGACCAGTAGGCTTGGGTTGGGTGAGAGGTTGGGAGGGCACAGAGCCAGGAGAGCTGACCCCAACTGAGCAGAGGGATACTCCATCCCATACGGCACCAGGCTCAGCAGTAAAAGCTCAGAGAAAGGAGGAGATGGGGGATTTGTTATCAAGGCATTTGTCCTCCAAAGGAACTGCTACACATACTGAGGCCCTACTGCCCAGAAAATGCTTGGACATCACCTGCTGATGCAAAGTAGAGAACAAATCTGTTTGTTTCCCTTTGCTTCTGTGCACAGCCTTTGCTTTATTAAATTGCCTTTACCTATGCAATTTTATTTGCTCCCTGTCCTGCTGAGGAGAATGAGAGCAGCTTGGTGGGCATGGGGTGGCCAGCCAGGGTCAACCCACCACACACAGAGCAAGCTTCTAACAAAGTCTCCTTCTGAACACCTTGCTTACACCCCCGGGAAGAGGAGCATGGACAGGTAGGTCACAGAGACAGTTTATTTGTACCCTGACCTAGTCTGGCATGTTCCTGCCATTCATAGCTCTTTCATCACAGTTCTAGCTGTGATGCCAGAATGAACGGTTTTGCTTATTTAGTGCACATTACCACTGAACTTTTGGTCTTGTCAATGTGATTAGAGTTATGACAACCACGGCAAGAAGAGTGCTTTAAAGCTGTATTTTGACAATGTGCCAGTGACTGCTGAATTCTGTGCATCAAGCAGAGGAAAAGGCTCTCCTGAAGAGAGTCATTAATGCAAAAAAGATCTGTCAAGAGCAGTATGTCTGTTTGAGACAGATCATTCAATCCTTCAGCATTATGGGCAGTGCTTGGCATTTTATGAGCACTTGGCACTGGATTTATTTGCTGCGCTAATTTTTCCTGATGGAGAGGGTATCAGTTTCATTGCTAATAAAACACAAAAATGTATATCAGCATTTAATGATAGGAATCTTTCGTTTCTATTTTCTCTTTCATAGGGGAATTACAGGTATTTCTATTGATCAGTGTTCAATGAGGCAATGAAATTGGAAGTTATATGAATGACAACTTACCGAGGTCAGTGGAGACTCTCTCAAACTGGCTCAGGGCTGCACCAGCATTTGCTGAAAAGAACGTCTCCTCATCTGGAGTGAGCTACATAAAAAAAATAAAAGGCCACAGCTGTGAACTTCATACCTTCACCATCAATATTCCCACCATCTACACAGGCATATACATGAACTGCATCAGGTTACAGCAACTGTCAGTTTTTAACTGCCAGCGTTATTTACCATATTAAAAGCCAAACTGCAAGCTACCTCCCTGCCACTGAATTTTCTCTCAGCCCAGGAAAGGCAGCAGATGCAACATCAGACATGCCTCGACATGTGCCATAAAGTTTCAAGCCGACCTCCAGCGATCATTTTTGATGAAAAGGTCACACTCCACCCTTATATCAAAACTATGTAAAGGACATCAGTCACATTTTTGCCATGTAGTCAATACAATAATGAGCTAAGATCTAAGCTCACTTCATATCATCTACTGAGGAGAGCAAAAATATGCAGTTACCACCAGCTCTGACCACATTAAGAGTCAATGACCTAGAAATGGTTCTCATCCTTTAAAGTGACATTTGCACATGTATATTTCGCTTTTATGTGTGTGCTCCGAAGCCTTGTGACAGATGCCCATAAAATATTTACAATAATGAAGTAGTAACCTACATTTGGAAGATTCAGATATTCTAAATTAGAACTCACTCACTTAAGTAGCCTCAGATGTATACCATTATTAAAGCAAAGCGTAAGTATGTCAAAGTGTCCACAGTGTTTGCAACAGTTGATTAAAAATATAAAGATCAGGAACAAGGATTTGGAATTACGGAACGAAGGAAAAAGTACAGGTTACCTGCCTTTGCTGTGCTTTGTAAGCAAGTGTCTAATTACTTCATATTTTGCAGCACTGTGCTGACAAACATCTAACATGTACTATTCAGAACAGCTGCTCTCCTAGCAAGCCCTCTGTGAAGTACGTTATGGATCACTTGAAAAGATAAAGAGGTTAGGTCAGTGTGTGGTAAAGTGCCTTGTCTGAAGCAACCCAAGGAAGTTGTGCCAGGAGGATCAGATATCTTCATTCATTCAGTTTAAAATCTTAACTAGCCTTTTAATGTATTTCCAAAACACTTTTTTCATTGACAAACAATAAAAAAACTCTGAGGGACAGCATCTGTTAACATTATCTACTTGGAAGGAGCTCCTTTAAGTACTGCGCTTGATCTTTTCCATTACATTCCCCCATTTCCTAAGAAAGTTTAAGTACAGAGAAACATTTTCTTCAGATACCGTCAACAAAACAAAATAGCAGCTTCTCTTCCCCCCTCTAGTGGTAAAAACCCGAGATTGTTCTGCCACTGATGTTCTCACTGAGGCAACAATCAGGTTGTCACTCATCTCTAATTTATTTATCTCGCATCAAGAGTAGGTATTAAGACCAATAAAAAAGCAAGTAAAGCTCAAGGTATGTCGAAAGCGTAGCTCCTGCCGGGTGGACAGGTGGCAGTTAGCCACCAGAAGACTTGTTTTGTAGCATTTGTAAGTATCAACTAGTACCAGCTTGTATGTGATTCATTCAACAAAGAAGGAATTTTGAAGTAGAAACAGCCTTATATAAATGTACAATGCTATTTGATATATGCCCAGTAGCCAGTGCTTCAGAAAGCTCAGCATTAAAATAGAAGGACATTTACATACTACAAAAGCAAGCTGCATTTTCATTTGCTCATAAAGGTTGTAATTTCTTACTTTAATGATTTCAAATTCCTCTTCAATATACAGACAGAAATCTCTGCTCACCTAACGATCACACCAACACCTCACCTTCTCCCCAAGCTTTCTGAGGGCAGTCAGGATTTCCACCTTCTGCTGCGTGTAGAGGTCTCGTCCCAACTTCCCAACCATTAAGTCTCGGTCCATCTGTATACCGGGGGGAAAATAAGTCAAAATATATAAGCTTCTCATTAGATTCACTCAACACCAAGGCATAAGTACCCCAACAGCCTAAAATATCATCAGTAAACACAGTACCCACGAAAGTAAGAGTATAATAATTTAAAAGACGGCTCTGAAGTTTTTCTGAAGATTCTGGAAATAACTCTTTGCACCTAACCTCAGCATACTTGACCTCTCCAAGCTTGAATTTTTTTTTAAAAAGACTGCTACTCATTCAAAATTATGGATTCATACATCAATGATACATGGAGGAGTCACATGTCTTTTCACTTTATCCGAAACTCAAGTTTAGTCTAGATCTCAAACACTGAGTGCACTCTCCAGCCCCTCAATACAATCACAGATTCATACTCTTCAGATTTTCTATTTCCAGCTAAGACTCAGTTCAGTAGCTGTTAACCACATTTTTGTTTTGATGCAGCAGGACAGAAAATAATTCAGGAAATACACATTGCTGTCTCCATTGACTCAATAACATTTACAACCGACAAATTCTAAACCAGAACTTCTCTATTTCCTCATGATGCTGCCACCAAGTTTTCTAACACATGTGGTGGTCTCCTTGCAATCACTACGTATTTAAATCAGTCTAGCTCAAATAAACGTCTTTTTACAGTAAAACAGAAAACTTCACCTCTGCCAACCTCGTCCTCAATTGTCTTGGTTGCTTCTTTGCAAACATTCTAATGACTTCTGGAGTTTTAAATGCTTGGCTGATGGCTGCTTGTATTGCCTACAAGGAAAAGAGCAAGAACAACCAAAATTAATAGCAGCCACAAACTATAACAGCACCAAAAGATTAATGAAGGCTGGAAAGCGTCATTAGTGTCCTCTGCATCATTTGATACAGAGCTTTACTTTTGTTATTCTCTTGCAAAACAGCAGTGAGATGAAAAAAATATATATAACCTTTATACAACAGCTTGAAAAACCCACTGACCAAGGCAACTACACTGTGAAAGAGCTGTGCAACTTTTCATTACAGTCCAAGTCTTAATTTCGAATAGAATTATAGAATCATAGAATGGCCTAAGCTGGAAGGGACCTTAGAGATCATTTTATTCCAGCCTCCCTGCCACCAGGGATGCCACCTCTTGACTGGATCAGGCAAATAATTTCCAACATCTTCCTGATATGAGCACATCACAAGTGGATGTTCTAAGACTGCTACTCATTCAAAATTATGGCTATCTATAGCAGTTTTAATGCCCACACTGATGATTACAGCTCTCCTAAGGGTAAGCAGAAAGTAAATGATGAGGTAAATCTCCTACTGCTAGTCAAAACCCTCTACAGAGTATCGGAACTATTATGATTAAATCTCACCACAGTTATGTTTGAACAAACCATGATGCCTCTGGAAACAAAACCCTAAAACATAGGGCTTGGAAGGAACAAGGGATGCCCTGACTGTTGAAAAGAAAGAAAATGGATCACAAGTTTGAAAGTCAGCATAAAATAAGATCAATCCACTAAAAGAACTTAAAAGTTACAGTCACTTCTGCAGCCTTTTCATCTGGACTGGTATGAATCTGAAACACAAATAAACAGTAGCAGCAGAAGAAATGCTATTTTCATGCTTTTTAACAAAGACACATGCACTTTTTTCTCATAATATATCTTGTTCCAGATTGTCCTTCACACCTTTCATATTAATTTGTATTATTTTATGTTATTTTCTAACATTAAGGAGCTAACATATTTAGTCCCTGAAATTTGCCACAGTTTCTTCTACAGTGTTATGGTTATAACTCTTCAGCAGTTTTTCTTCCTTTTAAAATGAAGACTATTGACCAAGTTTTCACATGTACACATATATAATAAGAACACTAGATACACAGATCTAGGCCTGTCTAAAAATTAAAATGAACCACTTGTACTTATTTTCAGTTTCACTGAATCCAGCCAAAACGTGATCTACTTTTAGTTACGCATCTTCCTTACCAGTTGCATCCCACTGAGCTCGTCCACCAAAGTCATATCTCCAGACATAATCTTCTTCAGGGAGTCATTGATCTCACTCAGCTGTTCTAGAGTTTCTTTTTTGGTCTCTTCATACTCATCTGCATCAAGCTCCTCTCTAAAGAGGACCCAAGAAGACACATTAATTCATAGGATTAAACCTGAGATGTAACATGGAGAAAAGGACATCAGGGAGCATCACGAAGCACGCTTCCGCTGACAGCAACCAAAACACCCACATCATTTCAGATTATTCTGCCCTAGCACTCCTAGCTCTTATTTAGCTAATGCATACATGGTTTCCCTGGGTTTGCACCACCTCCCAGCCACCCATGCACCTGTGTCGCTTGTAAGAACTCACTTGGATTAAAACGGCCCCAACGACTACGAGAGTTACTCAACACTTGGTACAATATTTAAAAGAGTATCTTGGTTCTCAATAAACATCTGCAATGAGATTGTCTTGCTCAAAGTTACGGCAAACAAAATTATCTGAGAAGCCTATCTCCTCACCCAACCCATCGAGTTGTTCAGGAATAACTGATCCCTGCCCAGTTCAAAGAACAGCACTACCAACCTTCAGCAGTTATACTTGCTCTTGAAAAAAATAAGTACCGCTTGGACAAGTTGGAATAGCCAGAGAAAGCACCTAAAACCACACAGGATGTCTAAGTGCAGATACTGAAACAGAAATTCACTTTTCCCTTGATAACTCAGTCTGTCTCAAATTTTATTAGCCCACAAAAAAACTAACACAAAATCACATGAAACACATCACATGAAAATGTTGGACAGACTAATAAAATAACCGCAGAAACAAACATTTGTACTCGTAAGACAAGACAGATGCAAAAGCTATTTACTAACTGCTGTTAAAAAGCCCCTATGAAAAGCTGTGAATTCTGCTCACGGCTACTGAAAGTTGAAGTCATACTGGAATACAAAATTTCAAAGCAAATAGTAATGAGTATTTCTGCCCACAGTTTCCTCAAGAAGACGATAAATAATCTTAATGAAAAAAAGGCTTCTAAAATAATTTTTACCACCTAACACAAACTTCCTACCTAATTTAACAGACACAAAGCCACAGCAAAACACAAAATAAGCAAAGTCTTAAGTTTTTTGAAAGGTACTACATTCTTCTACCAAACATTGAAGAAAACTATTATCATATGTGAGGAAAGCATCTATTTTTATTACCTGCATTCCTCTAGATCTTGAAGCTGCTGCATTAATCTATCCAACTGCTCTTCCAAGTTTTGTTTTAGTTTACTGGTCTCTGTTGTTCCTCTTGAAGCCATTTTCTGTTTTCCTATGAAAATTTGAAGTTGTTACATGACACTCCTAGCAGAAAGCACATTTTATTGTTGTTATCAACAACTTGCTTTAAAACGTTCCAAGTGCCAAGAAAATTATGATGATGATGGAGTGTCTCACTGAA
>NW_009705962.1:0-204 GCF_000703405.1 Apaloderma vittatum | reverse complement strand
GCAAAAACCGGGGGAGCCCCCGGGGGGGAAAGCCGAGACAGGCGGGGCCGGGTGCAGAGGTTGCTCTTTGCTGCAGGAGCTCCTCCGGGGCAGCTGCTGGGGCACCAACTCCAACAGCCACCGCACAGACACCCACCGAGCTTCCAACCCAGCAGCAATTACTGAAACACCGAGGCCCCAGATAGGAAACAAGAGGTTCTGCCC
>NW_009705961.1:0-882 GCF_000703405.1 Apaloderma vittatum | reverse complement strand
TAGTCCTAACGGACTATCCGGAGGAATATCGAACAGCATCTTCCCTTCTCCTCCCAAGGAATCAGAGAGCCTGCTCTTCCCCTGTCCCATCTTCTGAGGTCCTCCCATGGAACCAGAGGGCTTACTCTTCCTCTGTCCCATCTTCTGGAGTCCCTTCTCACACACACTCACTCGCTCCCCTTGGTCGTGGCCCACGCTCTCGCGAGCTATGGGAACCGCACTACTGAAGGGTCCGCTCTCACTTGGTTTCCAAGAAACCTCTCATTCATTCAAACTCCAGGATACCCAAACCCAGGAAACCCAATCCCAACCAAACGGATCCCACTTATACTCACTCCATCTGGAGTCTTCACTTGGTCTTTGTGTATGAAAACTATGGGGTTCTGCAGATTCTTTTGCTTGCTCACCGAATTTAGAGGGGGTTCGGATGTACAGGACTGGATGCAGGAATTACCCACACCAGGGCTATCCGAAGATAGGGCGCCCCCCAGATCCTGGATCCTGGATCGCAGTTGCCTATATCCGAGTCACGGCACCAAATTGTTATGAATTGAGGGAATAAAACCCAAGAGCCAACTAAGAATTTAAGTGACTAATAACATTTATTCAAATTATTAACATTTATTCAAATTAGCAGGCGGCTGAGCAAGCAACACAGGCCTGGGCGGCCGCGGGAGCTCTCTGCTCTACCGCACGGCGCGCGCTTTGCTCCCCCAACAGTCCCTTTTGATCACGGGTCAGTTCGGGGTTTCCGTATCTCGGGCTCTGCTTGTATCTCGAACTGCGCATGCGCTGGCTGTTGCTAGGGGGTCGTTTCATGCCTCCCGCTGGTCAGGGGATGAAGGCTGGTAACATTCCTCTGCGTTGTCCTTCGTGACCTTG
>NW_009705960.1:0-2741 GCF_000703405.1 Apaloderma vittatum | reverse complement strand
TCATCCTTCCTGCCCTTCTTATAGACTGAGGCGACATTCGCTTTCCTCCAATCTTCAGGCACTTCTCCTGTTCCCCACGACTTACCAAAGATGATGGAGGGTGGCCTAGCAATGACTTCTGCCAGCTCCCTCAGCACCCGCAGGGGCATCTCATCAGGGCCCATGGCGTTATCCTATGTCCTCCCTTAGGAAAATGCATAAAGGCAGCTTTACAAAACGTTTAGGTTTTAGCCAACACTCAGTTCATCCAATCACGAAACTGAGGAAGGCCAACGGTCCAGAAAGTTACAGATCCTATTCATTCCCTTGTCTCTAGAACGAACGTCTCCAGTGAGCAGTTCACCAAATTCAGGAGCTTTGACGTTAAGCCTGGATTCAGCATTTTCTCCTGGATTGCTTTTTCCCAGCCCTTTAGATATGACATGCTACTAGGTCTCGCCTAATGGATGTGTCAATCTTCATTTAAATGTCCTGTTCACTTTTGCCTTGAAACATAGAAAGGAAAAAGAAAACTCTGCTTTTAAAATACCTTATAGCACTCCACCACAGTAAATCCTCTTCATTCTTGTGCAAAAGGATAAACACATTCCATCATAGTACATTTAGAGAGTTACTTCCCCAACTAAAATGTTCATCTGTGTCCAAGATACCTGATGTCCTCGGTGAGCAGTTTAATGACCCACCTAGAATAAGGAGGGGACTGCCAGCAAAATTGACTCTCAGCAACTAAGACACATGGTTGTTAGTGTCCTCCCAAATTTACATGATCTGTACAAGACTCCTCCTATCTCTTAGTGTAGGCACCCCCTTCAATTTTGTTAGACTCAAAGCTCTATTTTCTTCCTGGCAGTTAAAAATAATTTTGCTGGGAGAAGTCAGAGAGCAGGATTGTCCTCCTCTCCCATTCTCAGTATTAAGTTATACTTTCCAGTCCCATAAAGCATTAAGTTGCCAGGCCTTACCCTAACGTGGGCCTCAAGTGGTATCCGTAAGGCCCCTCTGGCTGCCTTGAATGGTACCACAGTGCTGTCACATGGCAGCTGAGAGTTTACTTCCTCCACATGAGGTGGTACTCACCCACCTAACTCCTCACTTTGTATATGAAGACAACATAACCTTCACTCAACAGGCCACAAGTCAGCAAAATCTTTCTAGTGTAGCCAGGTATTTATTGTTGCCATTGATAGCTCTGGTCCAGTGTTGGACAGAGGTGGGGGACAGGGACTTGACAAGCCTTGTTCACCCTTAAATGACCACACATGGGTAATCAAGCCAATTCTGTGCACAGATGGACAATTCAGAGCAGAGGTTTCCATGCAATACATTTTTTCACATCCTCGAGCAAGACAGACCAACACTCTGTGACAAAAGCCCTGGACTGTCTCATATATTATCCAGTTCATTCAGATCCCATCTAACCAAGTAAATTAAGACCACGAATGATCATTTCTATTTGTATTCACAGAGTGTTCTGCATGGTCTTTAATTTTCCCTAAATATTCTGTTTTCACTGTACTAAAGATACACATAAAGATGAGAAAGAAGTAGCCAAAGATTTCTGTGTTATGCTACCCAGGGCTTCCAACAGGATAAGTTCAAGACTAGACAAATTAGCTGGGTGTTTTTGCTTAAACCATCACTTGTGAATCATAATGGGTGTTTAATTGGTCATCTGCAAATTCCAGGGTTAACACCTCATTTAATGAACAAGCTCGTTCAAGCCTCTGAAAATTATTCATTCTAGCTGTCTGAACTCCTGGGGAGACAGCTAATGCTTCAGTTCACATTCTGACATTTTCTGCATAACCATAAAGGCTAGGAAGATGTATATTTGTGTATGTGGGCAAGTGAATAAAAACGCATAAAAAATGAGAAAGATGGAAGCTCAACCACACACTCAGAATCGGGAACACAAGCTTTGTGGCAAGTGATGGATGTATAGGACCTTGGCTATTAAGTGAATGCTGTACCTAAGGTAATGCATTTCTTGTCTGGCTTTCTCCCTCCAAAGTATCACTCAGGCATGAACTTTTAGAAGCATCTGCCACAGGCACAATTACCTAAACTCCAGCCAGTGCGGCATCAGCATCCTCAGATTAATAGCAAGAGTAGCTCTTTTGCCAGCGTAGCTAATGTAATAACCTCAGTATTTACCTTCTGTAAGCACAATATGGGCTGTTTTCTCACTTAATACAGGCTTGCAGCACTGCCTTCTGACTTTTCCCACTGCCATGCTTAAAAAAATGGATTTTTGGCCCCCTCTTTCTTTTTCCTCCTTTCTTTTTTTTTTTTTTTTTCTTTCTTTCTCTTTCCTTAGGGTATTTTACTCCCCCTAGTATAATTCACTTCTTAGGAAAGCCACCTCTCTCCCTACATTCTTCTTTTAGAAAAGGTCACCGTTTGGAGAACAGAAAGCTTGAAAGAATGTATTGGTTTGGCCTGGCCGGATTTTGGCGGCAGAGGGGGGAGCTGCAAGGTGGCTTCTTGCAAGAAGCTGCTAGAAGCTTCCCGAGTTTGACAGAGCCAATGCCAGCCAGCTCCAGGGGCCCCGCGGCTGGCCAAGGCTGAGCCTGTCAGTAAAGTAATAGGAGGGGAACGTCTCTGGGAAAACATATTTAAGAACGGGGAAAAAGAACTGCACCACAACAGCTGGCACAGAGATGGAGGAGTGAGAATCTGTGAAGACACCAAGGTCAGTGAAGAATGAGAGGGGGAGAGGATGTGCTCCAGGCGCCGGAGCA
>NW_009705959.1:406-816 GCF_000703405.1 Apaloderma vittatum | reverse complement strand
TATGGGGGGGTGGGATGGGACGCTTGCTTTGGGAACCGCTCGCCTGCTGTCGGTCGAAGGAGGTGCCGACATTCCCCTGTGTCCTTCCATCCCAGGTCGCGGTGAAAAATAACATCGACGTCTTCTACTTCAGCACCCTGTACCCGCTGCACATCCTCTTTGTGGAGGACGGGAAGATGGGTGAGTTGGAGCACAGGGTGGCTCCTGCCACCCATCTGGAGGTGCCATCCCGGCCTCCAGGGATGGAGCAAGGAGCCCTGAGGAGCCACATGCCCCTGGCAGCTGTGGATGGGAACGCTGCCATGCCAGCATGACCAAGCTGTGGCTGCCTGAGGTGGCCAGAGGCATTTTCTACCTCCTCAATGCCAGGGAGAGATTCACTCGCTGCTTATTTTTTCTTCTCTGGTGGT
>NW_009705959.1:0-275 GCF_000703405.1 Apaloderma vittatum | reverse complement strand
GGCAGCGTGACCCGTGTTGTGCCACCTTTGGGAGCTGGTGTTGGGGCAGACGGTGCCGTGGCTTCACTGTGTTGGTTTCCCTCCTCGCTGCAGACCGGCAGATGTTCCTGGCTACTTGGAAGGACATTCCCAATGAGAACGAGGCCCAGTTCCAGATCAAAGACTGTTCCCTCAACGCAGGTGAGTCCAAACCCTTTTGAAGGACCTGGCTCAGCTGGTGACGAGCTCATCCCAGTTATCCTGTGCTGCGGGGAGATGGGAGCTGCTCCCCCTGT
>NW_009705958.1:319-633 GCF_000703405.1 Apaloderma vittatum | reverse complement strand
GCCGCCAACTGGATTTAACTCCATTGACCAGGGTGGGAGGGAGCCAGGGAAGGGAAGGTCTCTGTCCCGGTTTGAGTCTGTTCAAAAAGTTCAAAGCAGGCGCAGGGTTGTTTTAGCCCAAGCGACTGGCTGCCCAGCTACAGCAAAGGGGAAACAACATGTGACATTTCATTTCCTATCTCCCATAAACTGCCTGTAGTGCGCAAACGTACAATTAAAAGCAATGTTTGGTCAAATTGAGCCAATTTCCTAGAAACTGAGTGAAACATGCTACTTTTAAATGCCGTTATGGAAAAGCCCTTTGAATGTTGCTC
>NW_009705958.1:0-245 GCF_000703405.1 Apaloderma vittatum | reverse complement strand
CTTAATTGGTCGTTTTAAAGTATCGGCTTAGCAATATGGGGGCGAGGGGGTAAAGAGTTCAAGTTCCGCTGCTGTTACCGGAGCCATCCTTACAGAAGGACACGCAGGGATGACATTTGTCACTCTCCCACCCTCCTGTCTTCCAGAAAAATCCATCTCGCCAGGTATTTGGCACCTGTCCCACTAGAGGTGATTCTGCAGGGATCGCTGCCCGTTGCTCCGACCCCCCTGGCTGTGGGCGAGCG
>NW_009705957.1:0-14638 GCF_000703405.1 Apaloderma vittatum | reverse complement strand
AAGGAAAGGAAAGGAAAGGAAAGGAAAGGTTCACAATTAAAGCAATAGTTGTTAATTTTCTAGCATAATTATGTCTCTTTCTTTGACTTTGTGACATTTGTCTTAGTATTGGATGAAGCTCCTGGAAAATCTTCTTTCTCTGTTTCTCAAAGCAAGCTAGATTATTAACAGATACTATGCACCAAAATAAAAAAAACTCAAAAGCAACTAATGCAAAACACATACATTCCCTAATATAGCTCTGGTATCTAATGAATTATTGTAGATTGTAGCTTATAAGATTTTTAAAATGAGTTTAAAAAATAATGCATATG
Organism: Apaloderma vittatum; assembly: GCF_000703405.1. Lineage (NCBI taxonomy): Eukaryota > Metazoa > Chordata > Aves > Trogoniformes > Trogonidae > Apaloderma > Apaloderma vittatum. Next base: position 14,324 of record NW_009705957.1, on the reverse strand, counting down.
TTTTTTTGGTACAGATGAGTTTTGGTGGAAGTGAAAACGTTTATAATCCTTCAGTTTTGCCAATCTATTGCTAAATCTGTTGCTAGTACATATTAAACTGCCTTCTGCTGATAACACCATCAATGTGATCCATCTGATACTTTCCTTCAAGACATTATGAACGGTTATCAGTAATTGCAAAGTACAGCAATCATTATTAGATATTTACATTACATATGTATTTTTATAACATCTGAATATTGATAAATTCTGTAATGACTTACTCCTTCAGAAAACTCAAAATGGACAACAATTTTGTAATGAACTTAGTTGCTTGGGAATGAAATAGACAAGGATTTAGAAGGTTACTGAGAACAAGGTTGATGATGTGTCTCTTTATTTAAGTGGTTAAAATTGTAAATTATCTTATTTACTGAAGAAGTGGATCATATTCCCATGTTGAACTTTTCAGAGAATTTATTCAAAAGCTTGGATTTCCCTGGGGAAATATAGTAACCATGTGCATTTCCACAAAACAGACAAAAATTAGGAAAAAATCTAGAAATGTGAATCCAGTATGTTATATAAATATAAAAGATGAGCCCTTGGTTAAAGAAGGAACATAACAGTTTTTCATAAAATAATGACTTCCTTAACACCCCAGTGGTCCATGGAAGACTTTTTTTTTCTCTCATGCTGCCTTTAAAAGCATTTTTCATACTCCTACATTTGGTATATCCAGATATAATGCATGTATAGTAGAATACTATTTAATAGTTTAGAAATCTCACATTCTAAATTCATAAGCTAGAGAAAGGTGAGGGGGAATATAAACCCACCATTTTAAAGCTCTCCCTTACATTTGGGCCTGCACTATTATGATAAGGAACCATCAGTGACTAATATCCCCAGCGGACAAACCAAGTAACATTAAGATGAACAATATACTACAGTCTTAGATAGAAATATGGAAGAAGCAGGGTTAAAATGACCATATGCAGCTCCATATTTATACAGCTTTCAGTATCTACAGTAGCATAGTAATTTTTTACTTTAATGCAGTTTACAGTATAACTACTTCCCACTTCGTCACTACAATTTCTTTTACTATTTTGAGGCAGAGTTTTTATCTCTTGCAGTCTTTATTCCCTTGGATCTAATTCGAAAATTACTTGTTTCCATAGACCTTTCTTCTAGGTGCTGAATAAATAAGAGACTCTATTGTAGATAAAATGCAGAAGAGGAACATTATTCAGAAAGTGAACAAGGTGCTTAGAGGGAAAAGATGCATGTGTATTGGGTGGAGTTTGTCCACCATTGGTGTTTATGGTAGCACTAGAAAGAAGGAAGCCTAAGACAGAACCCTGGAGTTCTGAATATGTAAGTGTAAAAGAAAAACTACCTCAAACCATTTTTACACTCAATACATTCAAAATGGATAATTTTAAATTATTATATTTTGCAGTTATTTAGTCACTGATCATTTTACCAGTTTTAATTAATTCAAATTTTAAAAGACAAAGTTCTGAACACACATGGAAAAATTGGAAATGAGGCTTGCCTTCGCTTCATTTATAGCTTATATGTCAATGGTTATAGAGAATTAATCCTCAGAAAATTTAGAGTACCATAACTGAAGACACGATCTAGGATAATGCTGTGTGTTTCATCTAGAGATTCATTTTTATCTTGAGGATGCCCTCAGACTTCTAGGAGTAGAACTTCCTTCCAAGTATTGAGAATTGTCTACTGAGAAACAGAATGATGGAACATCATACTTGATACTATGCCACTTATATACTTACTATAGTTACCTTCTTTGCCCATGATTGCTGTAATGAATTAATGTTTTCAGTATTTCCCAGAGTCTGATGTGCCATATAATGTCTGTCTGATTCTCAAAGCCTAGCCCAATAGTCTATATAATAAACATAAAAAGGAAATTTTATAGTAGCCAACCAATTTGGTAATCAAAGAAGAAGGCTCTACTTTTACAGAGTAATTTCTACAGCTACCAGATACACACATCCTTTCCAGGGAAAAAAAAAAAAAGTGTTATATATCTTCAAAGATTATGTATGTGAAGGACAAAATACTCTTCTCTAAGTAAAGTCTATACTTCATCAGCCATCGGCAATTACAGTGATCCTCTATGTTCCAGGAAAGACAAGATTAGGATATTCTGACAGATTTACCATCTCTGATTTCCTTTAAGATTTTCTATCCCTTCAGACTGCAATGATAGCTTTGATAAGCACATTCTGAGCTTTCTGAGTCTACATATTCAGAGTCATCACTCTACCTTCTTTAACCAGAGTGTAGTTTTGAAGTTGAGCTACAATGGTAAATTACATCGCCATGTCTCAAAACAAGAAACAAATTATTGCACACTGCATGAACAGAATTTAAATTAATGGATGAAAGGATGCAAAATTACATTTTTAGCCTAGAGAAATGAAATCTCATCTTGAATATGTTTTATTTATTACTGCTGTCCTTACATGTTACTTTTAGTTGTGCATATACTATCTCAGAATACAAGGAGATTCCTAAACATAAAGTGAGATATGGCCTTCCTCTGAGGAGTTCAGAAACTACTTTGTATAGATTAAAAGTACTTAAAATAATATATAAGATAATATAACAAGGTAGAATTATGGCAAATCTCTTTTTATCAGACAAATGGATTTAAAATAATAATTTAACTAGAGATTTTTTTTTTATTCCATTTCTTGCTTCCAGTACCATTCCTTCTACTGAAAAATCAGATGTGTCCTTGCTTCTTTCAAGGGTTTTATTCTAGTACAGAAAAAAACCACACAATATGAAAGTTACATGTGTTTAATTCTACTTTCAATGCTGTTTCTATTGCTGAACTTTTGAACAGAGAACAGCAGTGTCCCCATTTCTGACTCTTGGCTAAGCGCAGTATGTGCTAGCGTTCACTTTATGTGTGCGGTCAGGAAAAAAAAGACAGTGCCTGTCTTCTAAGGAATGTCACAGATTCTTTCCTATGCAGTAAACTGGTTGCCCATCCTAGCATATAAACAAACCTTGACTCACCTAACTTTTTGCCCTCTATCTAATAAATGGCTCACAGGGAAATATTTCTCTTGTAGAATGGATAGCTTTTCAAGTTACAGAAATTGTTAAAATTAGAAAAGCAATGAGATATATTTGTCTTCACTTTATTCAGAAACAAGATGAATATTGACAAAAGAAGAGTCTTATTTTTAAATGTAGCGGGGGTTTTTATGACCAGGAATAAAGGCCAGATAGAGTGAGGTAAGCAGTATAAAATAATTTTGTCAGCTCTCCTTTTTTAAAAAAAAAATATATTTTGCACTTGAGCATTCTTCATAAGCCTATGCATTGCATCATTTTCTTTCCTGGCTATGAATTAGTTGGAATGTCTTGCACATTTGGAATAGACATGGTATTTTCTTTCTCAAGAGGATATGGCAATATTACTTTGTGGTCTGGAGGAGCAGCATGACTTTAACATATACTAGTATGCGACAAAATTAATAAAAATGGTGACTATGAAAATATTCTTTAAAAATGAAAATAATAACCTTACAGCTTACTGACCTGAAAGATTATTATATAGTCTCAATATTCATAAGAATCAAGAAACTAGCTAGGAACAATCTATAAGGCATTTCTGTCAGTCTTGACAGTTCCTTTCCTCCCTTAATCTTTGTCTTTTTTTGCCTTCAGCCTTCCTGTAATATTCATTTGGCAGAATGCCAAGAGGAAAATTTCTGCAACCATTCATAATATTGTCAAAATGCATTAATTTTTAAAGTGCTTCCTACCCAAGCCTCACAAGTAATTAAAGTTATCATCTGAAAGAGAGAATGGTCCAGAGATCTTAACTCTTTTTTTTCTCTACTAAACATCAATTACATGATCGTTCTCAGATGAATGTCACTGAGAGAGGCAGACATGAGGTTACTCCACCCCACAAAGTGACATTTTGCTTTATCTGATGTGCTAAGCCTCTTAGAGCGACTTTTTATTTTGGGCTCAGCCATGCAGGTCCAGATTTCTTAGCATGGAGTTGATACTTTGTTTTCTGGTTCAGAAAACAGATCAGTTGTGTCACTCTGGATGATGGATGTATCCAAAATTAGAACTACTCTAAATAGATTAACTTAGGTGATTTCAAAACTTATTATACCACTAGGTCGTACTAGATCTCCCCCAAGAGTAGAGGGTGATTAAAAAATTAACGATAACAGATAATGGCAACAATTACATTTTACTACCTGACCTTATTATATTGAGGAAGACACGTAAACATCCTAAATTTGAATATAATCAGTATAATAACATTATTTCATTCAAAATTGTTATAAAAACAGTTGAATCTTTTAGGAAGTAATTGGCCAAAACAACAGGTCAGATACTGGGCTGGTGGAAGAGTAGAATTAGTTCTAAGATTTATAGTAACTGATCTGAAGAGGAGGTATTGATTTTACCTGTTGTGCAAAAGACAAGGGTCACAAAGAGGAGCACAGGTTAGGAAACAGAGCTAAAGGATATGTAACTGAATAGAATAAAGTGGGACAAGATTCGTGAATGAAGTGGTGGATAAATCTATACCTGAATAACAAAATAAACTAAAATTCTCGTGTTCATTTTTCACTTATTTTTTAAAAGAGTTAATTTACATACTCTTCGTTAATCACTATGATTTCATGAGTTCTTAGCTTTGTCAGCTTTCCTTGTTTTCTTTTTTGTTTCTTTTCTTTTTCTTATAAAACATATTCATGGAGCCAGAGTTTTTTGGCCAGCTACACCAATGCTTATTTAACATTGGTTCTACACGTGGTGAAATCTGATGTAGAATAAAGAAGGTAAATAATCATTGTATTAGTTTTGTGTGGCCAGGTGTAGGTAGTGGGGGAGGCTCTAGGAGCAGTTTCAGAAACAAAGGTGCTAGAAGCTTCCCTTAGGTCTGATGGACCCAATGCCAGACAGCTCCATCAGTGATGGTGGTAACACCTCTATGATAACATATACAAGAATCAGGAAAAGACTACTGTGTGAAAACAACTGTCAAGGAGAGAGAGAGGAATGAGTACATCTGCAGGCAACAACGTCAGTGAAGAAGGAGGGGGCAGGTAGGAAGTGCTCCAGGCACCAAAGCAGAGATTCCCCTGGGTCATGATGAAGACCTCAGCGAGGCAGGCTGTCCCCCTGCAGTCCATGGAGGTGATAAGGGTGTAGATGTCCACTTGTGCCCAAGGAGAACCCAGTGCTGGAGCAGGTGGATGCCTGAAGGAGGCTGGGACCCCATCAGAAACTCACTCTGGATAAGGCTCCTGGCAAGACCTGTAGCTAGTGGAGGCAGGAGGTCACTCCAGAGCAGATTTACTGGCAGGACTTGTGACCTCACAGGGGATTTATGATGTGGTAGTTTGCTCCTGAAGGACTGCACTACGTGGAAAGGACTCTCATTGAGGTAGTTTGTCAAAAACTGTCTCCAGTGAGGATTCATGTTGGAGAAAATGTGTGAAGAACAGACTCCCAGGAGAGGGACTTCATACTGGAGCAGGGGAAGAGTGAGGAAACCTACCCCTGCGGAAGAAGGAGCAGCAGAAGCTGCATCTGATGAACTGACTGCAAGCTCCATTCCCCATCCCCTTGTGCCTCTCAGGGGGAGGAGGTGAATAAATTGGGAATAAAGTTAAGCCCAGGAAGAAGGGAAGGATTGAGGGGAAGGTATTATTTTTAAGATTTGGTTTAATTTCTTATCACCCTTCTTTAATTTAATTGTTAATAAATTCAATTAATTTCCTCCAAGATGGGTCTGTTTTGCTTGGGATAGTAATTGTAAATGATCTCTTTGTCTTTACCTCCTTAGACATTTTCCTCCTGTCTAGCTGAGAAGGGAGAGTGACAGAGTAGATGTGGTGGGCACCTGGTTGCCAGCCAGGGCGAAACTACTACAATCATAGTATTAAGACTAGATGACAAACTATAATGTACTTAAAAGTCAAATTGGGGACTGGGGAAAAATATTTTTATTTTAAACTTTTTTTTTCTCATATTGGAATTTCACTTTTGTATTCATTGTATTCATTTGTATTCAGTCAGTCAAAAATTCGATTCTTCAGTCTTGTATAAAAAAGATGATCTTATTTTCTCCTTAGAAAATTGCAGAAGACTTTTATCTCCAAATACAGACAGACAAACACACACTTTTTACCTGGGAACTGTTGCTGTGTTCTTAGGATATTTGCTTTGTATGCTAGAGAATATAAAGATTTTTTTAATGATACTTTTCTATAATTCCTTGAATACTACTACAACAGTGTTCTGTCTCTCAGTGAAAAATAAGGCTACAAAAATTAAGGACTTCCTCTTAGTTTTTGTTCATTTTCTGTGAGGGACATTTACTAAAACTTCTTTTTGTCTTCTATATTCTATGATACTTAGTCTCTTTGTAATTATTCAACCTCTTTGTCTGTCCAATTGTGACATGCAAACACAAGCTCAGTAGGTCATCAGATTTGTCTTTTTTAAAGTCCTTAGAGATAACCAAGAAAGAAAGAATGTATACTGGGTTCAGCTAGGATAGGGTTAATTTTCACTGAGAGCTGGGCTAGCAGGAGTAGCTGAACCAAACTAGCCACTAGCCAAGGGGATATTCGATACCATCATGACGTCATGCTTGGGGCATATAAAGGGAGCTGGTAGGTTGGGGATCTCTCTCTCTTTTCCACGTCTCTTCAGCGCCACTGGGTTCCAGGTGGTGAGACGTCCGCATTACATATCACTAGCATTATATCTGGTTAAATACTACTGTTATTTTGCTGTTATTGTTATGATTAATGTTTCATCATTAAAACAAACTGTTTTTATCTCAACCCCACAAGGCTCTGCCTGCTGCTCTTGCGGGCTCTCCTCCTCACTCCTGGCAGGGGGGCAGTGAGTGAGGGAGCAACCATGTGGTTCTTTCTTCCCACCGATCAGTCGGCTTGAACCATGACAGAATGTTACATGAACCTCTCTGCTGTGCATACTAATGTGGCCACTGCCATAGAGAACATCCTTCCAAAGATACTGTCTGCAGACTTACTGTCTTCCCTGGAAAGATGACATACTCTATCCTGGGTTGATTAACAGCTACAGAATCCTTTTAAGGCTTTTAAGGATAATGGCTTTTGAAGAAGGATATAAATTCCTGGCTTAGTGCTATTAGCAAATGTCCATCAAGTTGCTACTGTCACCTGTATGTACACTTGTGGCTAAAACCTGAATAGATATCTGAGTTCTTCCAGACACTCAGTCTTTCAGGACAGTTACCTGAGCTGCTGTGCAGACAGGACACGGGTCCCACACCAGAACATCTGAGTTCATGAAAAAGGTTTGAGTCCAGCTAGGGTCTGTAAATCTGCTAACAAAAATGTAGTGCTATTGTAAATGAAATTTTAATATGACAGATTAGTTTTTAGTGTGTGCCAACGCACCTTTATCTAAAACATAATTTTTGAGACATGTATAAGAAGCATTAAAGCAAGTACTTTATTATTAACAACTCTCATTATTAAGTAATAGCAATGTTAATGGGCATCTGTAAAATATGTAGAGAGATTATCATATTTCATACACTTTGGGATATGTTAAACCAGATCCCTGCCAGTATTATTGATTTCTCCATAACACAAGTGCAAAACAGCTGTCTGGAAAATAATAATAATAGTAATAATATTTTCAATTTTTCCCCTCAAGTAATTATTGGGAAAAAAATCAGATTTCTATTTGAAGCACTAGATAGGAAGATATATGCAAGGTAATTAAAAATTCAAATGTGGTTTGTTTTTAGTGAAATATAGTTTTGACTAAGGAAACCAATTTGTTCATTAAAATTACATCCTTAAAAAGCCAACAGGAAACACATTTTGTGTATGAAGCCAAGACTTAATGTATAATAATATTTAAATCTATTAAATAAAAGTCTGAAAAAATATTATTAGCCTAGATCTAATTATTACAGAAAAAAGGTGAATAATAATAATAATTCCCTGCAGAGAAGGTCTCAATAATAGTGACCATATAATTAAAATTTAACTTGTATACTTATAGCTAGTATTCCTTTTCTTGAGGATTACATTGTTCTTCCAGGTCTTAAAGCCAGTAGTTTCGTTGAAGAGGGAAACACTCTGCTTCTGGAGTTCTGCCTCAGAACTCATATCATGTTGATGTACATGATTTCTTTTGCACTTTAAGATCAACTTGGTGTCGCCTTTATATGTTTGTTAACACACTTTTAAGTGTTTTTTCTCCATCGACCTCCAGCTCCACATTATATCCATCCTTGTAGATTTTAGATACTATTATTTTGCTATCTTTGTTAACCTTAAAACCATTTTTTTCCAATTTCATCTACCTTTCATTAGGTGTTTTTTTATTAATTACTCTTGTCTGTGGAATTTGCAGTGCCAAACCTATGCCTCTCGCATTTTTCACTCTATGCTTCTGTTCTTCTACCCTCCACTCTGTGTCTTATCTTCTCCAGACTTTTCCTATCGCACATACTAAGACAATATTGTGTCAAGAGCTATAAATACCACCTATAGAATAAGTGCTAATTATGGCTGTAAAACAATGGTTGTACCATGTGAAGATAAACAAAAATAAAACAGAGTAGCCATAGATGTTTGGTCAAATAGAGAATTAGCATCACAGATACACCAAGTAAAACAAAGCTTCAGGCAGATCAAGAAAATCTCAGACAAAGGAAACCTGACCAGACTTGGTCCTGAGGCCTTTCTAATATGGTACAATGCCTATGGTCTGTCACTAGCAGTGAAAATACGGTATTACAGGTCTACACGTTTACACAACACACAGATTACATACTACTTAGTTTTCATTTGCATCCTTGCAGGGAGCATAGGACTTCTATATGGTGAATTTTGCACCCTGAGAAACTGCAGTGTCTTAAAAGAATTTCTTAGTCACAATTTTTATTAGAAGATCTGAAGAAAGGAGGTACTTATTTCTTTTCCTCAGAAGGAGGAAAGATTAACGAAACAACTTATCATAGATTATAAGTGGAAAATCATTAGGCATAATTGTACTACTTTCAATTATTTTTCAAAATAGAAAGTGAAATTAAATCAAAAAGGCTATTAGCCTTTAAGGCACTCAGGTACTTTGACAGATATTAATTACTCCATTGCTGAAAAGTGTATTTTGATGGCTGAAGTGGTGTTTCTGAGCTATGGTAGCTTTACACACCTGCAAAACAGTCAGGTAAACAAAAAGATTCTAGAGTGATGGTAAGAAAAGAGTACTGAATTTTATTTATTATAACTGTTTTAAAAATTCCAACAACAAAGACTATTTGTCCAGGTGCAATATGGGCAGGGGTTTCTAGCCTGTCAGTTATGATTAATAAGATGATCACGCATCACTAATTTGATTACTTTTCAAAGGGAAATGACAATGAGATCTGACAATAGCAATAGAATATATAGAATTGACTTAGATTTCAGTGCATCTCATAGTACACTATGTTGGAATGAAAGATTAGGATATGTGGTATTTTGGAATAAGTTCTTCACTGAGTATCAGAGCTCACGTCAGTGTGTAATAGAAATTGTATAGAGTGGCAATGAAGACATAGGTTCTATGCTATTGTGATTGATGGGAGACTTCTGTCATGCTACACTATGCAGAGGCTGAAGGATCAGGAGGATATGGAAATAATTATGACACATATCCATATAACAGAAATTACAGAGGACGACGAAAAGTAAAGTATCTGAGTAAAAATGGACAGAGGTGAAAAACAGTAAATATCACATGAGGTTGGACTGACAGAAGCTGTGCCTAGAAAATTCAGAAAGGTACAGCCGTGGTTTTCGTCCTGCTGATGTGATAGGACTTTTTTAACACTGACTTCAGTGACAGATTGTATTAATGGTGTTCTTTCTAATCTATTCTACTTTATCCCCCAAATCCTTTATCTAACACCAAGTGGGAGCCCACACATTCTGTCACAAATGTGATAATCTGCACAAGCTACTTGTCTAACTTTCAATACAGGCTTTATCTATTGCCTTCTTCTGAAACACGGTGTTCTAAATCAAGAAAAGACTCTGCAGGTGCAGTACTGTCTTGTATTCAGGCAAACTGTCATATTAATAACAATAAAAAGTACTTATGTAGAGTGCTACGTGGCAGAAGAATGGGAAGAAACAGACAGGATTTGACATCACAGAGACAGTATTGGCAATTGATAGCTTTTATGAGTTATGAGTCAAAAATGGAAGGGCAAGATTTAAAATTATTAATAGTTCATGTACATTCACACACGTGTACAGGCAGAAATAAATGGGACAGTTCTTGGTAGTCACAGAACAGGATGAATATGCTTCCTACGTACTCAGAATGGCTTCACATTTGCCAAGATTCATCAGGACACAGTTCAGCTAAAATAATTTTTTATCTGAGCTGGAAAGCACAGGTAAAAAACCAAAACTTTTACACTTATTAAGAGTTTGACTAAAAAAAATATAAAATTATAGGCACTTGGCAAAACAAAATGGGTTTTATCAATTCCATGGAAAAAAAAATGGGAATATTCTATTTTGTTGCAATATGTAAAATAGGGTACGACATATAAAAATTTGTATATATCCAACATTATAAGAGTATGGATATGCTTTATAAGTAGTGTCATTTCTATAGTTATTAACAAAATATGTTCAAAATTATCCAGTGTCCTTCTTTGAATAATTAAAAATATTTTCCATTGTCTCTTTTTCTGTCCCTATCCATTATGTTTGGTCGTTATGTCATTCTTTTAAATTCAGCAAAGCAGACAAATTTTCCTCAGAAAAAATGTTTTAATAGCTATTAAATATTATTTTATATAACAATAAATCCTATAACTTTGGTACATTTAATGGGAATGCAAATATCTTTGTAGATCTGGCCCTGCCTTCTACAGTCCAATTCATAGAATCATAGAATCATAGAATGGCCTAGGCTGGAAGGGGCCTTAGAGATCATCTAGTCCAACCTCCCCGTTTAGGACAGGGACGCCACCTCTCGACTAGACCTGACAACACATCAGGACCGAGTGGGAATCGAACGCGTGACCTCGGTGTTGATCCTTATTGCCAGCACCAATTATATTTTACTGGAAGAAATCTTAAAATTGTAAAGCAATGCAGAACAGTTGCCATCAGCATACAGGAAAACAAAAATTTTATTCAACTTATCCATAAAAATAACTTAAAAATGAAGCTTTGTGCTTATCCATTGTTTCTTATTCAAAATAAATTCTTCCTCTCTTTTCACTTTAATAATCATGTCCAGTTAATTCCAGTGCCTGATATTATAATCTGAAAAACCTGATTTAGGAATTAAAATTTTCAGTAGAACATGCTAGGTGGAATGGTAAGTAAATATACTTGACAAATCAGTAACAGAAAATAATCTGTAAGATGACTCTTAGACCAGCTGTATTCCAGAACTTACTCATCAATGTCAGGATACCTGAGATTCAAATTTACCTTTTTGTTTATGTTTTGTTTTTGTTTTGTATTTGTTTCTGTTTTTAAAGCCAAACTGATTGTATACTTCTTTGAGGTTCTGCAATGCAAAAGCTGAAGTAAGAATAAATGTATCCATCTTAGTCAACAAATTTAATTTTAACTGATTCTTTGGTTTTTTTTCAATATGTCCCTATTTCTGTTGTCAGCCTTCAGGCTGCCCCTTAGTAGCCACATAGCCAGGATGGGAACAAATGCCTAGAGTCTTTCAGACTTATATTAACAGTTGCCAGAAAAACATGGTATCTCACTAAATTTGACTAATTAGATTTATTATTTTTTTTTTGTCAAATGGAATAATTTTCCAGGACCAGACTATGCTATCTGATAAACACTTAAAAATCTTTTATTCAAGATACCATAGCAAGCACTGATCAACTGTAAGAAAAACAGATGAGGCTTACCTTGATCTTTTAAACTTGCATTTGATGAAAAAAGCTGTTATTGATTCATGTAGACAATTCATTTCAGCCTCACCACACAAAATAATTTCAAGTTAATCACTGTTTTTATTATAAAAACGAATGTTGGTCCTGAAAATCAAATACTGAGTGCTTATTGTGTTTAAAGTCATCACAAAGAAATTTAAAGCTGTGAGCACATAATTCCATATGATATATTATTGCTGATACTTTGCTCATATTTTTCTGTCTTTCTAAAGTTAGTGTAGAGTTTTCTTCTTTGTTTAGAACTTTTTATACTTTATTAATCCAAAATGGGATAGGTAATAAAAGTACCAAATTTAAGCCTCTCCATTTATTTACTTTAAAGAGTCAGCTGCCCTTTTCCACTTGTAGAAATAAGCACAAAAATCATTGCATTACTAACACTATTTGCATATATATTAACTCATTCTAAAGTGTCTTTTGAACTGAAGCCCTAATACAGTACTTCTATGTCTAAGACTTTTGATAGGAAAAATATCTCTTGTAACTATCAAGCCTTGTAACATTAAGTCCTTTGAACATTACACCTCTTGGTTCATCCAATCCAGTCCCTTAGAATCTCAGATAATCATAATTTATCAACAGTTTTCTCAAATATAATTTTAAATTAGTTAGACTTTTAAATCTATTTCTACTGTTACAATGTTCCTTTAATTTCCAGCCAGGTGGTCATCTTAGCTAAGTGGCTCTCTATCCAGAAGTGCATCCTAGTTGTACCCCACATAGTAGGACAAGACACAGGTGCCCTTTTTCTCTTATTCTCCTCCTCAGTCACACAGTTTAATCTCCATCAGAAGTGAAACCATGTGTGAGTTGAATGAAAGGAGGAAAATGGCATGCCCATATTAGCAGGCTATATTCTGAAAGCTGGTGTGTGTTTTCTAGTTCCTCTAGATATACCCAAAAATCTCTACACAGAGGGAAAACCTAACCTCAATAACAATTGCAGATGTTAATCAATCACTGTCTGTCTAGATGACCAGGAAAATCACCTAATGGTATCAGACTGACCTCCCATGTCCACAGACAGTTGGAGATAATTGGTTTCAAGGAACTATATTTCTTTATTAAGCAGTTTTAAACTTAGGAACTTGTATTTGTAATTGATAAAAAAATCTTTAAAACTGAATGGAAATACCTGTGTGAAAAGGGGTCTTTATTCTAGGTATCCCTGAATTAATGTTGAAGAAGGTAGTTTGTCTTCTGCACATATTAAACATCACAGTGACAAAGCACTGCATCAATAGTTGCTTAAAAGTTGTACCAAATAGTCTGGGTTCAGAAACTTGGACATATAGGATTTAACCAAATATCATAGAATCATAGAATGGCCTGGGCTGGAAGGGACCTTAGAGATCATTTTAATCCAGCCTCCCAGTCACCAGGGATGCCACCACTTGACTAGATCAGGCAACACCTGGGGACCGAACGGGAATCGAACCCGTGACCTTGGTGTTGTTAGCGGCACGCTCAACTGACTGAGCTAACCGGCCCCCTATTTAATCTATTATCTGAACTACTTCATTGTATAAGTATCTGCAATTACTCCCAGACAACTCAGAGAATGCCAAAAAGATACTGAATGGAATAAAATAAATATACCCTATATACTTGTTCAAATAAAATCAGGCAGGATCAGAAATCTGACAAAACCAGCAGTAAAGTGTATAGCTTAGTGGAAAAACTTACATGATTTCCTAAACTGCCAAGATCTTAAGGTGTCAGTAGTATCAGCAGTATAAACATATTTCTCAGGAATTGCTGTTTAAGTAAAATATATTACTAAATAATAAGTAAAATATATTACACTACCAAAATCAAATGTCATGCTGTTAATTTTACATATTTTTTGATGGGATAATATTTATGACCATTATATTCTGTCAAAAGGCATTAAAATAATCCAGACCTGCACTCCCAGTAAACAATACTGGATTCTAGTTTTTGTACTTATCAGGTACTTATTTCCACTTTTTTTTTTTTCTTCAGTCCAATGATGATGTAAGAATTACATAAGCTTACCTTTACAGGTAAGCCAATGAGATATGCTGCAGAACCATGTTTAAGTCAAAGTCAGGGAACGGACAAACTTCACACTGATTTCCATCCAGGGAAAACTTACGTCCTTGTTTGTTTGTTGTTTGTTTTGTTTCTTTTATCTTGAGTAAAGAGAAGATGATTTTTAAGCATCTTTGATAAAAATCTTACAAATCATATCTGATAACCAAGGAAAACTCTATGAAATTATTTGTGAGTGTTATGAGAAAAGCTACTTTTGTTAAATATGTGTTGCATATATTATGTGAAATATATTATATAT
>NW_009705956.1:3456-17532 GCF_000703405.1 Apaloderma vittatum | reverse complement strand
GAGGAACTCCGCTTGTCACTGGTCTCCTTGTAGATATTGCGCCATTGACCACAACTCTTTTTGAGTGCGACCATCCAGCCATATAAAAAAGTACATTCCTATAAAAACAGATACTGAAATTTTCCCAGTCTGTCCAAAATATATATGAAAATAGTGTACATTTTTGTATCACATTAAAGCAGCAGTTTTGCATTCTGCCATTTATGTTGACTTCTCATTGGTCTGGATGTATGTTAACTGTCTTCTAGGTCTGAACAACTTGCAGAATGTGGAAAAACGTGGAGATTCTTTGGCTTGTTACCGAAGAAGACAGGTTTGTACTGATTCTTTATTTGAAATGGAGATAAAATTCATCTGCACTGCATAGAAATTTTTTCAAAACTTCAGTTGACTCTGTCTCCAAAATGCCTTAAGTTTCTCCACATTACTTAAGCTGTGCTACATCTACTGGAACTGATTTGATTTTTTTTTTTTTTTTACTTTTTTTAAGTTCTAATTCCTGCCTTTAAAATCAAAAAGGTCTTTTTTTATGTAGTCTTAAATATTGTTGCTAATGCTTTGAGCCTATAATTTGTTCAAATACTCGGTTACTAAAGCTCAGTCCAAGTCTTTTTAAAAACATAAAGAAATTCTCTCCACTGTTTGGATTAAACAGTTCAGGATGTCATTTGCCCGTAAGAGTTCTGGGCAAACATCAAGGACTTTTTGTTTTCCCACTTGGAAGGTTAAAGATTTAGCAATTTTATAACTAAATACTTTATTCATAGGAGATGAAAACATATTTACCTGGGAAAAATATTCTAGTTTTTCTAAGCCAAATAATAGTGTCTTTTTATTATGCTATATTTCAAATAGCCTTTGCATTCTCTTTGTGGGTAAGCCTACTTCACTGAACTACCTTAAAATAATTCTGCTGTGTTAACTAAAGCTAGAATTCTTTATTGGCTGGAAATACAGAATTGTATGCCTTAATAGAAGGCAATTTGAAGTTGATTAGATGTTGAGGTGAACTGTTAAAAACTTGGCACATAGCCAATTCTCTTCAGTTTTAATAAAGTGATAAACACTTCTGAATGAAATTAATATTAAATAAATGTATTCCTGTTGTTGAATTCCTCTTGAGAATATCTCTTAGGAAGCAATATGGAGTCTTTCGGTTTAGATAACAGTGCAAGTTATCAACATATGTCCATTTTGGTGTTAGCTGTTGCATTTTTCTGGTGATTTTGTAATTTCCCACGTAACAAGGAAGGACAAATCTGCTTATGTCTGTTCAGACTGTCCTTGAGGAGAGTTGTACTTACTCCTAGTTCTTTAAGCATTTTTACTGAAGTTGAAGTACTGGTTAAATTTTCAGTTACATGCTGTCCTCAAGTTGGTTGTGGTCCTAATGAGAGCTCATCTGTCGTTGGAGGCTAAGCCCTCTGCTACATATAAACATTCTCATGCATTTTGGGAATAGTTAAATCACTGAGAGCCTCCTTAAAAGCTGCAAATACAGTCAGTGCCCTAAAAAAAAATCAGCACTTCCTGGATTTGCTTGTTGCTTTGAAAAGAATAATACATTACTTTATTCCAACCTATACTTGGATAGGTACCTTGTCAGCCAGTTGCTGCCATCAATCTTGTTTTCAACATCAAGATGTAAACTAATTGGACCACAGCTGCTGACACAGTGCTTACAGTAGCTTTATATTCACCTCTGTCTATGCTGAGGTAGTCTGTTATGGGGGCACTTACAAGCACTAGATCTAGGGCTCGTGCACACATCTCGCAAAAAAAAAAAAGCTTCATTCTATTGTAGTTCAACCTTAGCTGAAGTGTAAAAGCTAAATTTATAGAAAACTGTATCTGATAGTAGCAAAGAACTCACTGAAAAACTTATAAAAACTTGAAAGGAATTAAAATTCAGAACTATGGGGTTTTTAACACTTAGAAAAGTAGGCATTTGCTGTCTATGTGATATTTATGCCATATTCCCTGCCAGTAAGACCTCTCATAAATATTGTCTAGAAGGCAATGATACTGGCTTTTTAAACAATAAATCTGCTCCTCTCCTTAATAATCTGGATTATAAAATTGTGTGTATGCATGAAAGAATGCAGTGAATGTCAGAGCTGTTGACTTCTAGAACTTCCTTTTCCATGCAGTCCCTCCTTCAATGTTGGCATTGTTTGCACTTATTTTATAAATGGCATTTTGCTGCAATGGTTCATTGCCTGTTTTCAGCCTTTCATTGCTGTGTTTTCAGTTAGCCACACTCAACAATCCTCAGTGCTATTGAAAGAAAGTGTACTTCATTTTCTTCCTAAATTTGGGGATGCAGTGGTCACACAATTTAGGGAACTGTTTGTGTCAAATTTTATATCCTGTGTATGGCAAGTCCTGTAAGTTATCTAAAATCTGACTGACAGATTACTGAAATCAAAGAATGTGTTTGGAAATCTGTTTTTTTCAGAATGTAGCCAGACTTATATGGGGGAAAAAAAAATCCATACATTTGAACTTGGAAAAGAAAAAAACACACTTCAGAGCAGAGCTAAGTCCCAGAACAGACAGTCAAAGGAAGATGGGTTACTAGAGCAGAACTGACTCCAAGGAATAACAAGATCTTTAGATATGTGAGGGTACATCTGCACAGTCTATCTGGCAAACTCGAGCTTGCTCTGCCAGTGTTCTCAGCTCATCAAATGTCACATTGCTCTGGACTAGGCGCTGTGATTATGTTAGCTCAAGCATAGTGCTGCATTGTCCAGTGTCACCAGTCATAGCTCGTAACAGTGCAGTGCTAGAGTCTACAGAACTGCCATCCCAGTGGCACAGGCAGTTCAAGAGTAAGGTGGGGGTGAGTTACTGCTCTATGCAGATCCCCAGTGAAAAGAAAATTAGTCTCTGTTTTACCTGTAAGGCAGGCTCCTCGTTTATATATTAAACTGAATAAATTTATTTTATCTTTTCTTAAAAAAACTCAATATAATCAATTTAAAAGCAAAACAAACACAAAACAACCCTTTTAACAGCAAGTGTAATTAATCATTGCAACAAGTAACAAGGGTAGTGATTGTCTGTTGCTGGAAGTATTTGAATTATCTGGTGCTGTAGGTCAAGCGTAACTGTGTTACTTGAATAAAGATTTTATTTAGGAAAGTTTCCTGGCATGTGCTGAAATGAGATGAACTAGATGGTTCCAATGGAATCTCTGGCCTTTCAAGAATAGTAGAAAAACACCATTCAGTGCTAATGTTGCAAAAGATCTGTGGAACGGGAAGGATTGGAAAAAGGAAGTATTTTTGATAAAGGGTAGATTAGTTTAGAGAAGTTTAGAAACACAGATGAACTATTACCACTATTAATTCTTTCACTGCTTAGAGAGGTTTATCAGCGATTGTAGTTTCTTGAAGAGGCACTGATTGTCACATTAAGCTGGAATAAGTCCAGCTTTCAGATGTGAAGTTTGATCTTCACATACCTCAGCTTATTCTTTTTATACATGCCAAATTTTTGCTTGTTGCAGAATAAACATAATACAATTTTGATCAGGCTGAGTGTTATCTAAGCTCCTTTCCCTCCAGAGACACCCATGGCCTTTTACCTGAGTGCTGCTCCCACTTCTAGCAGCTTAAATTCAAGGGAAAAGGAGAACCATGCAGAATGGCACTCAGAATTGTCACTAAGCCTGTCCCTGGTGCCTGAATTGTTTTAGCTTTTAAGGATCCCTAGAAGGGATTTTATCTGAACATGCTTGGACACATGGACCTCTTGTACTATAGTGGCTGGTCCTGGATTTTCCTGCCCAGCCACCCTATGTGCACAAGCAGGATGGTATGTGTTTGTCTAGTGATAGCAGCTATGAGATTTATGCTTCCACTGCGTAATTATTTGCAGTTAAGAGATGTTTGTTCCCCTGTAATTCACATATTTCCTCTGCACTACTCAGTTATACTAGTTGGTTTTATCAAGTTTTAAATTTCTGTAACTTGAGGCTACTCCATTGCAACTACATTTCTCTTTCTACAGAGTTCTTCACGATTTTGAAAGTTCCAGTTGTAAAGGTTAGCTATAGCCTTAGTATCCTGGGTTCTCTTCTGCTTTACAGCCAACACCATTTATCCATTTGATAGTTGGAAGTCATCTATTACTTGGAGGTCTTAGTATGTACTGTGTGAAACCTCTCTTCACTCCCCAAACCACAACTTCAGATTCAGCCATTTACACCTCCTATTGCTCATCTGAAGTTCTATAAACACTAGGTTTGGTTTTTTGGGGGGGACTATTTTTGTGTGTGGTTTTTTTTCCTCTCTTCCATCCTATTCCAATTAATCTGAGGATTTATTAGCACAGGTCTCCTTTGGGAGCCCCCATAAAGCTCAGCAAGTTTGGTTATGAATTTATCATTGTAGGCAGATTAGCAAAGGATTAGTTCCTCATCCTATAAGAATTATATACATTTAATCTTGGGAATCCTCACAACTTGACTAGGTCCTGCTGGCTACAAAATTATTAAGGCATATTAGGAGTGACCTTCAGCATCCCCAGCACAGGATCCTCCTATCTATGCCTCTGCAGGTTCACAGGTAGGGAGGGCTGTGACCCCTGGGTGGCAGCTCACAGTCACTGCTGCCAGGCTGACCCTCTGGCCTGAGGATAACTAGAGACTCAAAAGAAAAGCTACACAAGGGTTCCTCCTGGTCACAGTGTCTGTCCTGAGCTGGCTGTGTTGGCTGGGAATTTTAACATCAGGTTCCATGGAAGCTCATGCTGAAGATGGGGAAGAGTAGGGGATAACTGAAAATCCAGAACCAAACCCCTCACCCTTGCAACCAAGTTAATGCCAATCCTGGCTGAGGTGGCTGCAGGTTGCTTCAGCCCCATCCTGAACCCAGCTTGTTAATTCCATGTTCTTAGCCATGTTAATAGCTGAAACAAACTCAGATGTTCCTAACCAACCTCTCCTAAATTTTACCTGATACCAGAAATGCCTTGACCAGACCAGAATTACAATTACCTTTTAAGTGGCAGTGGGGCACTGGACTGACTCATATTAAAAGCTGGGATTCGGCATGCCTCTGGAGCCTACAGATGAGTGTCAGCTGAAGCCCCAGCAAAGATTTTGGAAGCTCCTGTATCTTTTTGAGCAGATGTAGGGAGCAGCCCATGGTCCTCCTGAGCATAGCAGGACTTAGGAATCCCATTCGCAGCACCAGATGCTGTTGTGGAAATAACCGAAACTGCAATTTAGATCAGGTCAGAGCAGAAACAATTTATTGCTATGGCTATAGGAGAGGGAGCAGCAGAGTGACAGCATCTGCTGACTTGAGCTCTGCCCAGCTGAGGCAGCTATGGAGTTCCTACAACTTGTACTACCCATTTTTCACTAAAACTGTGTCAGATAAGCAGCATGTGGTAGGTAACAACAGTTAATGAAATTGATCAGACAAGGAGGCTCTAGACAGTACATCCTTTTTCAAATAGTTCACTCCTTTGCCAATTAAGTCGTTCTGACCCTTAGCTACAAATGCTTCTTAACTACTGAGGCCTGCCAAGGCCTGTGAGGCATTAACTATTTTGCTTTCACACATCGAATATGAATAAGTAATTGCAGTGCTTTCAACCACTTGCCTCTGAACAAAAATGCTATTCCAGAGCGACACCAAGGTAAGTAAAGCACAGGAAATCATTAAATGCAGAAATAAAAGAGCTTGGTTGAGTTTTTAGCATTTGCTCATGACATGTACATAAACACATGCAGATTTTGTTGAAGTCTAGTAACTAATGATTTTTAATACGGAATCTGCTGGTGCTCACAGAAATGCCAGCATGAGACCAGTGAAAATTGACCATTTGTCTCCTTTCATAACTTACTATGGTATATGAGACCATCAGGAGCAGCAGGACATCTCCAGTGCAAGAAACAGAAGTGAACACAGATAAATTAAATGGAACAGCTACACAATGCAATTCTCTGTACATCTCTGTCTCATTAACATTTTTAGGTTTATGTTTTTTAGTGTTAGTTAAGTCTTTACATTTCAGATTTTGGAGAAAATAAATAGAAGAAACATGCTATCAAACTGCAGTTTGAAACAGAAATTGATACTTACTTTTTAGAAATAATTTTCCTGCACAGTTGTTTCAACTGGGGATCCTGCCTTGTAATTGTATAGATGATAAGCAGTTCAGTTTGCAAAAGGAAGTATGCTGATTGTACATTGGTGTGATTAGTTGTGTATTAAGCAAGACATTTGCAGAGGATCAGATTCTAGCAGAATAAGTTGTTTTGAAATAATTTCTTATTCAATTTGCTGATTGCTATTCAGGATTGAAAAAATTGCTGTAATACACCTATATTAAAAATGTAGTGGTTAAAAATAGGCATGATAAGATGCATAGAATCTGTGAATTTATGTCATATATATGCGCAGTTCTATTAAGCTACAGTGAAAGTTGATATTCATTGCTCCCTCACACTTCACTGGACAGGTAAGTTTTTTAAAACCAAGTATTTGATTTATTTTTTTTTTTTTAAACGAGCTTTCTTTCACTCTGTGTGCAGTCTTAAAATTGTTTGTACCGAGAAGCAACTAAGGAAGAATTAGTATGCTGGAGAACTTCATTGGAAGGGATTACTTACAGAAGTATAACTGCTAGTAATTTTCTATCCTTTTATGATAGAAATGTCATCCCCTAAAGATTAAAAAGCTTGTAGGTCATGAGAGTGGGCTTAACAAATGGCCAAAACCAAATGTATAGCTGTTGCCTGAGGACATGGCTGATCTCACTTTTAAATGCAAAATGTATAATTTTTATTCTGTCCATGTTTTAAATATTGAGATTTTTTTAAATAAAAAAAAGCACACTGAAATTCCTTTGCAAAATGGTGTCTTGATTCTCAGTCCCTAGGTTAATGTGTCACAAAATGCTTTCTCTTTTGTGATGAACACTAGAATCAATCAAGGTTTGTCTTAGCTCAGTTAGCTAATGAAGTACAGTTTTGGAAAGCATGTTCTGAATGACGCAAAACTTTGCCCAATGTCTTTTTTTCTTTTCTTATTCTCCTGTAACCTGTGAACATTGTGGTTCTGTTTCCAGGTGACTGATGTCTGCTAATGTGTTGTAACACTTGGTAACTTTTGTTGTTGTATTTCGCCTAAAGTTATGGTGCTCAACAGAAGTCAAAATTACTGATCCTTAGGCATCTGTACTCCGTAATAACAGTATATTTTCTCTAAGCTTAGCTCTTAAATTAATGTATTTCTCTGTTCATATATCCAGTATTTTTCTCTGTTCTTCCCCTAGCTATGGACTTACAAGGAAGACTTGGCACTGAAATCAGGAATCAAGAAGTTTGGAGTGGGTAACTGGGCTAAAATTCTGGCCCATGGTGACTTCAACAACCGAACTAGCGTCATGTTAAAAGACCGATGGAGAACACTGTGCAAGATCGTACAAAACTAATTTGGACTATGAGAATCAACTCTTCTTGGCCTTTCCCTTCATAAGGACCTAGTCTTACTCTTCAGAAAAATAACTTACTTTAGTCTCAGAGTGTCCATGAACCAGATAAGCTCACTTGCTTGGGTAATTATGACTTAAACGTAAAGCCTGATCTTTTATCTACACACAATAGGCGACCTAATTTCTGCAACGTGAAAAAACTTGCAATGATTTAAGAAAGGTAAATTATGTACATAGAGGTATTAAATAACCGGCTACACGTTTAGTTTGATAGAGGCTAACTTAACTAGAAGCGTTCTATGTTTTTAAAGGGTTGTATGTCTAGTCAGATTGAGCTTTTATGTCATTTTACTTCTGGCCATATAGCCCATTGTAACTTCAATTGCTTCACTTTGAAGTTTTGGTCAGACTTGTAATCTCTGTCTGTATACCAAAACATATGTGTGTGCCGGTATTACTAATTTTGCAAAGTGATTCCTTTTTTTTTTTCTTTCAATTAAAAATGTGATACTCATGTATTTTTATATTTATAAATGGTAAAGGTGCTTTTTTGTTGTTGAAGTAAACTTAAGTTCTAGGTGGAAGAATATATTGCATTTTTGTATATTGGCATAATAGCACATCTCACACAAGATATGAAAAACATAGGGGAAATACTACAATACTAGCTTTTAGCATTTCTTGATTGTCTTGTGCCACCTGCCTTGTCTTGAGAAGTGGCTTCTTCTAGATCAGCAGGGAAGGGGAAGTTTAAAATCCAGTGGACAGAGTGAGACTCAGTAATGAGTCTAGGCTGGAACTGATAGCACAGCTTCATCTGTGCTTTCCACTGTCTGTGCAGTGATAGCAAAGATATGCTCTGACAGGGTAACAACTTATCAAGGTGTCATTTAGTCACTGTAAATGTCTTGCTTATGAGAGACTAATGGATGATGGCAGTACACTCTCTTGATTTAGATTGTGTGGAAAAGTGTTTCACAACCCCAGAAAATTCCTACTTTCCACCGTCATTCGTGTGAATCTAGTAACTTTAACTAGCATATTACTAAGTGTTCTTTTAAAAGTGAGATCTCATCAAATATTTTCTGGACCTTTGTCCTTGGATATGGTTTTTATTTTACAAGAACCTTACAAGGAAAAGTATCTGTCTAAAGTGGTCATAATGAAATAAACCTGAGATATTTCCTGGCTACAAAGGAAGAGATATATTCTTGAGGACTAAAATGTTCAGTAAGTATTAAGATAATGTTTCAGCTTTCTGTTTTGGAGGCATGTTTCCATTAGGATAAAATAGTAAAGTACACTTACAAAGGTTTGTTTCACACTCTTCTTGTGGACAGGACCTCAGCCAGATCACCTTCCTCTTTCTTGCTATCAGACACTAGGGTTTCTTCTTGCAGCTGCTAGAAACAGTGGCAAGCAGTAGTATTTAGGTTCCTCGGAGATGCTGCATGGCTTAACAGTAAATTTTCTCAATCTTAAGGAATAGTTTTTTTAGAGTATGCAGCCTCTTCAATGCTGTAACACTGAAGCAATTCAAGTTAAGTAATAAGTAACAAAACAAGAATTTGAGCTACCTACATAGCAGTCTTGCCAGTGCTCTAAAATTGCAGATTGCTATATGAATTACTGTACAGGAGCAAAGTTAGCCAAAGTTTTAGTCATGCTATCTTGTTTTGGTTCATTTGCCATAATGTTCAGACTGTGCATTAGTGACATGAACTTCTGAGCAAGACTACTTCCTTAAAAATTACTGACTACTTGTACGTCTTTTATGAAGGTGCCTGAACATGAAAAGCACAATGTAGAGGAAGAATACTTACCTACTTGTACAAACAACGGTCTAGCTGATACTGGGAAGGTACAAAGGATTTAAACCAAAATCCAGTTTTAGCTTCAAATTTTCAGTTTTATTCACCCTTGCTGATTAATGATGACAGTAACTGTTCTGAGACTTGAGAGTATTTGGCTGGCTCACTAATGAGTAGGACCTGTGTCTGTAGACAGGACTGTCACCAGTAAAGCATGAGAACTTTAGGAAAAGTAGCTACTACAGTTAGAAACATTAGCACTTTAATTACAAAAGAAAAACATGGAAACATGCTTCTAGTATTCTAATACAAAGATCAGTCTTAGCGGTTTGTATTAAGGCAGAGAATTTCTTGAATGCTTATTCCAAAGTTCAGATTGCTTAGGCTCCAGAAAATGCAGCAGAAATAGGTAGGCTTCTTGGAATTGGTGTTTTCTTTTTTTTATTATTTTTGTTGCTGCTTTAAAGGTCTTTTAAATTTTTATGTAAAAATAAAGCTGTGCACAAGGGGACATGAACAGCGTTCCAGTTGCCGAATCTTCTTCCAGGTCCCTTGGCACTGAGAGTTGCCAACTGCTTCCCAGTGTAAGATTTTACCTCTGAAATGTGACAATAAATAAGGAATTAAAACATTGAGAACTGTATATATCATCTTACTAGATGGCATTGTGTCATATTTCAGAAGATTAGATTTGCTTAATAATATAAGACTTTAATTAGCTCATCTTGCTCCTGAAATGCTTTCTGGAGTAGGCACTCTTTTCTGAAGTATAGCGTACAGGATGGTGGATTGAGTAGCTGGTTGTACAGGTATTTAGTATGAATATCCAGAAATATTCAAAAAACACGTAGGTGTGGCACTTCAGGACATAGCTTAATAGCCATCCATAGTGTTGGATTGACGGTTGGACTTGATGATCTTAGAGGTCTTTTCCAACCTCAATGATTCTGTGATTCTGTGAAGCGTATGAATCAAATAAAAATCTGTTCCAAATAGTATTAAGTGTCCACTTTCAGAATTACTGTTCTAGAAACCAGGTGTATGAGTTTGAGAAGAGTACCGATCCACCACAGTTAAACCAGAAATCAGATTTGGGTTATTGCAGAAAACACCATTTTTAAGTAAAAGTGCCCAGAGCTGTAAAAAGACCTCTTGCACTACAGAAGCTGCATTATCTCTTCACAACAGTAAATAAAGCATTCAAAGCACTGAACTCATATTGAAATTACTTCCTGATTTTTATCTAGGTTATAAATGCAATTTCTGTGACAACTGAGAGGGTAAATCGTCTGAGCTGTACAACTGATATGACCCCTTTAATTTTTTTTAGGTATAATAAATGCAGCTTTTAATGAGACTATGAGAAGTCTTTAACTTCTGTATTGGGTTTTCCTACAGAAGACACAGCAGAAAAATTACTTTCTTTACCCGTCTGCATTATGGCCATCTCCAGAACAACGATGTGTGTCGGTATTCATAGCTGGAGGCTGGCAAGCCACACACACAACGTGTCCTTCTCGTAGGTACTGCATCCATCGAGCATACGGCCGATTCTCCAAAGCACAGTGGTGTGAAAGTGATTCTGTTTTAAATTCTACACAATATCTGCTTAGAAGGAAAAGTACTAAATTAGTTATGATAGGTAAAGCACAGGCTAGGAGTACACTTTAAATGTACTTCATGTCATAGGGGTCGTATTTGTGAAGTACAAGCTCGACATCATCATTGCCAACAAGTCTGCTTCTGATGGGATTCTTTAAAACATGCAAGCTATTTCTCATTCCATACGCCAGCCCGGTGCTTTAGGTATAATTTCACCTTCTGGTTGCGTTCTGTATTCTTAAATTATGTTGAAAAACAGAGCTCAGTAACCCATATTTTTGGTTCTATGCTGCTAAAAAATAGAACATGGAAAAGAGGCTTTAAGAATACTGATGGGCTTTATTGTTCTGGGGAAAGTAGTACATGTATGAGCTGTCGTCAGACCCTGATGTCTGATTCAGGATGATTAGCAAGCAATTAAAAAAAAAAAAACAAAAAAATATACAGAATATGCAAATGAACTGCAGGAGAGAAAAACAGCACAAGCTCTAGCTTAGTGTTTAATTATTGCAAATTTAATTATATTTTTCTTTGTAGCCAGCTATTTTCTATTGAACAAGAGAAGCAACATGCATATAGTAAATAGATTACCCAGCTTCTTCGTCTGAAGGCCAGAGAGAAGATGCTGCTCGTCGTTTTCTTTCTTTACCATATTCAGAGGTAGTTATGAAAGCAGGGACTGAGGAAGAAAACAGTTACGGTTAGGCAGCAAGACACAGTTGAGTCATATTTCAATTACTCTAACAGTGGGTGAATAAATCAGGAGCTTGTGGATGATGATGCTGACTGACTTTATTGAAAAAATAAAATGTTGGCAATGTCAGCCATCAGTCCCATTCCCTACAGCTACGCTCTCTGCTTATTCAGAAGAAATACATGTAGAAATGCATACCATCTAGTCTGTGAGGAAATAGAAAATCCTAAAAGGAGCTCTGTTTCATACTGAATTTATGTTCTAACTTTGCACAGAGATGATCTGATACTTAATGAGGGGCTTAAAACAACAGACTGAAGGAATGCATGTGGCTTAGTTGTTTACTTGATAGAAATTAAGAAAAGAGTAGGAAAAAAACATAAGAGCAACATGACAGTAGAAAGCAAGGGTTTAAATTGCATTTTTAACCAGCTTGCTGCAGACAGATGCTTTTCTTTTTTTTCATTTCACTAACATCAGGAAAATTTTTGAAGGCCCTGATGGGCACAATGTACAGATAAAGAAAGAATACCATGTTCATGGCCGCAGTCCTCTCCCTTGTAAGTCAGGTATTCCAGGCAGCCAGCCTTCTCCTCTAGAGCAGGACAGGGTTCCCCACCATTTTTAGGCTCCTGTTGTACATAGCGCCTACGGATGCGCAGATTGGGTTGACATTGCTCTGCACAGCCGCTCCAATGACTCCACTCCCCCACAACACATGGAAGTGCTGCAAAGCAGTATTGAAACATTACTAGTAGTCAAAACCTCCATTTCATCCTAATTGCTCTCAAAGGCTTGAGTAATAAGAGTATCTAGTTTTATCTTTCTTCTATACTTTTATTTGTAAGGTTTCCAGTGTTCGTCTCGGAGTTTGCATCTTCAAATTTAACATTCAAACCTGCCTGTGATGCTTGGCTCCCTGTTCCATCCCTTATCCAGAAAGCTACAGCTGCGGGGTTCTTCTGTACCCTCTTCTGAGGGATATGACATTAGCCCGAAAGGAGACCAGCTCATGGATTACCTAGACCAGTGAGTGGTCTGACCTACCTCAGCAGCTCATACACCAGTGGATTTTGTTTAAAGGCCAGAACATAAAGTAGCAGAATTCAGGAAACCTTTCAGACCTCTTGGTTGCCTTCACATTGATTTCTAACCCCTTTTCCTCAACACTGGAGTAAGTTCCACTGCCTCGTCTTTGTTGCCCTGTTTCAGCACCCAGTGTCCTGATCCACAGTTCTTGCTGCAAAGACAATTCTCGGTGATTTCAGGTTTGTTTAGTCTCAGAACAATGCAGGGATGTGTGCAGAGTCGTGTTTCTGTGTCTGTCTAGCTAATGATACAGAACTTTACAAAAATACAGATACATAAACGTACTAAATCCAATATAAAAAAATGTCATTTTAAGGCCCTCTTTTGCTCATTCCCAACTATAGAATAGCCTGCTGGATATACGAATTTTAGTTCTTGTGGTTCACAAACTTTCTCTGAACTGGCCAAAACAGTATGTGGAAAGCTTTCTTTTGTATTATGTGCTATTTTTCTGGCAACTGCTGAAAGCTTTAGCCCAGTTTATGGCCTTATGGGACTTTTTTGATTGAATAATATGCAGGTTCTTCAGAAAAGAAAAATCATATTATGTAGGGATAGACCTTATTTCATGTTTGCCACTTTTTGTAACCTTTCCAAGAAAGGTGTAAATGATAGAATAAACATCTCAGTTTCGGTATTGACTCGAAACTCAGAAATGCTCAGATGTAACATACCTGTTACCTGCTAGCCATTTCCTTTCTTACTGTATTTTCTCCAGTCCATCTAGAAAAGATGGCATTCTCATTTATATTAACCATGATACACATTTTTCCAATCTTTAATCGTCCCTTATCTTGCATTTCTCATTTATACTAGCAAAACAATAGCTCTGTGTCAACCTTGATAATATAAGCATGGACAACAGACCAGATATCTTCCAGGTAGATACAAATAACACTCTGGAAGAAAAAATTTTACAGTCTGCTTCCTAGAATACAGAAACAGGTGATGGACACATTATTCCTGAGTATGAAGCAACGTAACTCACAAGTCCTCACTTTGTTTGTCCATTAACACAATACACTACAGTAAAAAACACACATTTCATATGTTTCCATGAAACCGAACTTTCCTTGGCCTCATCTCCAGAAACACCAAGGCCCAGCTTTTGGAAACTGTGTGGTCTAACAATTTCACTTCTAGCAGTCAAAATGTATACTATACAGCTGTACTGAGCCCTGATCCTTGTGGGGCTGGACGAGGACGATCTCTGGGTGGTTACCAACAGAACAAACAAGGAGCTTGAAATCTACACAGCCTCACCAGGCAAAGCAATGAAAGAACTCATAAGAAAAATGTCTCACACATGAGCATCCATCAGGAGGAAGAATCCACTGAGGATAAGCACTTATTTCCCCACACAAGGAAGCCTCAACCTGTGGCCTATGAGGACATTTAATCTGACCAGTGGTCCATTCCTAGCAG
>NW_009705956.1:0-3425 GCF_000703405.1 Apaloderma vittatum | reverse complement strand
CTAATATCATTAGCTGCTTTTTGACTTCTGATGGACTTGCTTTTTCAGTAAACTTATAATTAATGTCATGTAATTTGAAATGCTAGGACCGGAACGTCCCATGTTAATATTAGAGTTTCTTATTTATATGGAAATTATCTAATTCTTCAAAACTTGTTTTCATTGCACATTGCAAATACGCTTAGAATTATTTCCGGTGTAGTGTAAATCACATTTTACTTTTCCACTCCTTTATAAAGGCAGGTCTTTAATATGATACTTAGAGAATGTATGCTGGTTCCCACTAGCTTATAATGGAACATACCACATGGTTTTGATCTTTTTTTGATCTATATTTTCTGATCACAGTTTAAATCCCCAAGAAGCTTTAGAGCTTAACCGCTAGTTACATACTTGTATCACTGTTGCCAGAAAGTGGTGGGACCGAACCAGTCTTTCAGGAAAATATTTTATGGTATCTAGGATCCTGCCAGTACAAGACACTGGGAATAAACAGTATACTGTGATGACCTCTTTGATAACTGTGACTTTTCATACCACACAGAAATTGCTAGGTTTTCTCTGTCACTACATCTCTAATTTCTTGGAGCACTACAGTGATGGTAAATGATGTTTCATTGAAACAATGAGAAAGACCGAAGTCCAAGGAACCTGAAGGATAGGATTTGTGTTCAGGCACCTACCAAAATGTGGAAGCTAAAGAGACATTTGAAAGTTCAAAAATACACAGGAAAAAAATACATTGCTGTCCCATGAAACACTCCCTGAGCGGTCAGGACATTTTTTTTCTATTGTAAATGAAAACCATAGATTATTTGTTTCTGAGTCATACTCTGTTTAATTTCTCCCTGTCTCTGGAAAAAAAGAGGATTACAATATCTTCACTGAATCACTGCACAACATATATTGTAATGTATAAGGATCTGTGTATTTTCTCAGTGTAACTACTTCCATTCAAATGACAAGGTCATTCCTTTTTCAGGCTTTCTCACTGTACAGTAGTTTCTATTTAAAATGCTTTCTATGTACAAAAAAACCTCTTTCTTCCTTGTTAGAACAATAAGGAACTTTATTTTAAAAAAAACTAAAGGAATTTATTTAAAAACTCTTGGTTTTTTTTAGCAGCCCCTGGACTTACACTGAGCCATCTATTTATGAAGTACCAGACTTAGTAAAATTTTTAGGCATGACAGAATTTAACCACGGCATTGGCAGCTTTAGGACCTCCTTCTTTCAGTGGTTTCTGTTATTTTGGAGCATTGTTTCTGTATTATTCCTAACACATTTCTTGATTACATATACTTGAGGCACTTTACACTTTCCCCAAACACTTCGTCCTGTTAAATATTTGTAAAAGGATGAAACGCCATTTCAGCTGGTGCTGAAATCATGAGTGACGAACAGGCTGACAAACAAGTTGTAGCTTGAGAACCATTGGTCACCTTTATTCACATTTGTGTTTTAAATGTTTGAACTCTGCATTCAAAACAGTATTTCAGAGTGAATTATGCAATTAAACGCATGGATGGAATTTAGAAACATTCAGTGGTGAGACTTCAACACCCAAGAGGAACAAAAATCACTTTAAAATTTCCAGCGATATTTGTCTAAGTTGATACAAACTCCCACAGGAACTATTTGGAATTTCTGTTTATACAAAACATAACTGCTTGTCTGCTTGCACTATAAGGTATATATGATCATTTGCCTTCAAACAAATGAATTCTTCTGATAGATTTTGTAGTTTTGGTATGTAAAAGTTGCAAGACCACCTCGCCAGGCTGCTCAAGTCCTGTCCTCTCACACTACACTCCTGCAAAATGTCCTGCTCGGTTTGCTTCCCCTGGCATTGCTCCTTGCACAACTGGACAGTGAGGCAGTACAGGGAGTCAAAACAGCAAAAAATGGGCAATACAGAAAACAGAAAGAAGGATTAGCTCCCTGAACTGGGCCAACAGAAACTGTCAAACTTCAGCTGTGGTGCAGAAGAGACAGAGACAGAGAGAGAGACAGAGAATTCACAGAGACTTCATCTTCCTGCCTGGATCTGGAGCACCCACTGCCCATGCAGGGCACAAGAAAGAGGCAGCACAAACATATCCTGCCTTTCGAGGCAACCACCACTGAGCTTGAGGCAAAAAGTATCATCTCAGCAATAATAAGGCATCATTGGGTGCCAGAAGTCATGACTAAACTAGAAGTTTTCAAGCACAAGTTCAAGGTTTCTGAAGAGCACAAATGTTTGTCACATTACAGCTCCATTTTAATACTAACACTACACACCTTTATCAGCTCTCTCCTATTATACTTGAATATTAAAAATCACCTGATTTACTAAAAAGTTGCACTATGCTGTGACTACACAACAAGTAAGCATCTTGTCAGTTCTCCCTCTACTGATTTTCCTGAGCAAAAGATTAAAAAAACGCTAATTTTAATGATGCTACCTTCAGTCAGATCTCACAGTGCACATTTTTCTTCTTTCTGGAGATACTACTCAGCGACAAGAGAACTGACCGTGTTTCCTCTGGAGAGGTAGGGTCAAAGTTCTGCTCTCCTGAGTCCTTCTGTAGAGCATTCCATCATCTAGGATGGGTATACCCCACCCAACAGTTGCACTCCCCCTTCCCAAACCAGGCAGGCACAAGTCAGCTTGGGTCTCAAAGCCATGTGGCTACGTCAGCACGGCGCTGAGCCTGCTAAATACACCCTAATTAACAGGACTGGGCAGCAGAGACTCACAACTCTTTGGCTGCAGGCTGGCGTGTGTCCAGCCAGCCGAGCAGCAGCATTGGGCTGTCTGAGTACCAGTGCTGCACCTATAAAGCAAGAGCTGCGTTCCTCATTGCAGAGGGAGGGAGGATGAATTGTGAAGACCACAAAGGCTTAGAAATACCATGGAAAGAGGGGGTGTAAATACCCATTGGGTCCAGTTTGGCAGAAACTGGGCCACTTTCCCCTCCTTGCCACTGCTCCCCTGGGAGCAAGACCCTCTCTCTTGTTTCCCTATGCTCATTTTGAAGTCCTTGCCTTGACAGTGGATCCTTTCTGATCCTAGCTTTTAGAAACAAGGAAGAAACCTTATCCTGGGGATTTCCCCAATTTTTTCACTGCTACTTGTCTGGCAAGATATGAAGAATTGGCTCAGAGACACCAACAGTGCTAAATGAATCTCCAAGTTGTCTCTGTAATCCTACAACCCCGCTGTAATCGACGTGTATTTGGCATGAGCATGAGTGAAAAGTAAGTAGCAACATTTTACAGGGAAAATAACTTCAGACTGGCAAACCCCAGGCTGGTGTTGATCCAGAATCCTTGCAAAAGCCTAGTGTGGGAAAAGTCCCTCTTCTCATTTCTGTGCCTCCTGCCTCCCTCACACAGCCCCAGCCCGGTCCCTGCTCATCACTGAGCCTGGTGATACCGAG
>NW_009705955.1:2415-2877 GCF_000703405.1 Apaloderma vittatum | reverse complement strand
TGTGCAAGGAGTGAACTGTTGCTGGGACTGCTCTGGAGGCTCACATTTACCCCCAAGTACTTCAAAAACGCGCTGTGCAAACCTCCCCATGTCCCTGATGCCGAGCTCTGGGCACGCAGAGGGAGAAGCCCAGCAAAGTCCCAGCGCCATCCCTGCAGGCAGCGGGATCACACCCTGCTCCCCCCAGCACCCCAACCCTGGCAGGATCCGCTGGGGACCCGGGGCTCTGCAGGAGAGCTGGGGCCCAGACATGAAAAGACTTTTACGGTTTCCTTCCTCATGTTATCCGAGCACAATATCAATTAAAAACCGCT
This sequence comes from Apaloderma vittatum, assembly GCF_000703405.1. Taxonomy (NCBI): domain Eukaryota; kingdom Metazoa; phylum Chordata; class Aves; order Trogoniformes; family Trogonidae; genus Apaloderma; species Apaloderma vittatum. Next base: position 2,563 of record NW_009705955.1, on the reverse strand, counting down.
CTGCTTAAAAATGCAAATAATACCTGGCGTGCCGATGCAGACAGGGGGAGTCTCCCCGTGTCTGTTGGTGAGGGCCCAGATCTGCTCATTTCACTATCTCCCTCCGTCGGAAATCTTAATTAAATTCTCCCTTTGATTTGGGCGTGCT
>NW_009705955.1:1524-2240 GCF_000703405.1 Apaloderma vittatum | reverse complement strand
ATAGGGGGGAGCCCTCGCCACGTCTGCTCACGTGCGGCACAATGAGGACCCATAATGGGAAAATTTATTGTCTCCGTGGCTTTCGAGGGCTGGTGACTGGGAGGCTGGCTGAAAGTGCATCCAAAGAAAGAAAAGAGAAATATCAGCCCCAGGAAGGTGCCGTGGCTGGTTGCAGGCTGTTTGCACACCCTTACAACAACCCAAAGGTCATCTGCACTTATCAGAGACTTATCAGAGAGACCTTTCCTGAGCATCCCCGCAGCCCGGCTGCCTTTTACTGAGTGGGGCTCCCCAAGGGCAGTCCCCCCCGCCCCAAACACGCTGCCTGCATGGAGGGGGTTTTCCAGAGCAGCCAGAGCCTGACAGCTCACAGATGGGCCAGAGCAGCAAAGTAGGACAGCTTGGGGAGGCAGCTCTGCCTCTCCAGCCCCATTGTCCCCTTTTCTTCTCCGAGCCCCAGCACAGGGAGGACGCGCGGTGCTCAGCATCACGCCGGCGGGTTTCCATGGCATTTCCCTGCCAACACCAACATTTCCCTGCCCCTCCATGCCTGCTGTCGCCCGAGCACTGCTCTGCACAGCCAAACTCCTGCCCGCGCCGGGGGCTGCCTCCCTCCCCTCTCGCCTTTCTTCGGAGCTGGAGGACGAGCAGCCGTTGGGGAAGGAAGCGGCAGGGAGGAATGGATTGACCTGGTGTCAGCTGCGCCGGCACGGGTG
>NW_009705955.1:0-1472 GCF_000703405.1 Apaloderma vittatum | reverse complement strand
AGGAATCCATTGACCTGTTTGCAGCTGCGCTGGCACGGCTGGAGCTGCTCCAAGGATGCATTTCACCTGCCCGGTGCAATGTTAAAGTGGGACTTTCCTACGTGGGTAACTTGGACCAAGCGCAGGATCACCTCATTTGCTGCTAATTTGCTATTTTGTTCCTGCTGCTATGGCAAATATTTGTGTGTGGTATGTGTGGAGAAGTTCCTCCTTTGTTCCGCAGCCTCTCCCTTTGCCAGTCCCTGCAGCAAAAGCAGTCTGGGCGGACTGTTGATGCGAAGCGGTTTGGCAAGAACGATCCTGTCTCTCCCCAAAATCTCCATCAGTGATGGGCTCAGGATGGCACACAGCTCCACTTCCCACCTCTCCCCCTGCGCACAGGCCAAGGGAAGAGGGACTGAGCAAGGGAAGTGAAACGTCTGTTCTCTAGGAAATCGGAGCCAAGTTTGCAAAAGATTTCAGGTATGCATTTTTGCAGACTCCTCTGTGGCAGAGCCAGAGGAGCTCCTGCCTCCTGAAGCACAGGAGCGGATGGTTCAAAGGCTCTGTGCTGGAAGCCTTGATGACCTGAGAAACCCCTGAGTCTGAGAGCAGGGTTATGGGCTTGCTGGAGACACTCTCCCAGTCCCAAGGACGTGTCCCTCCTGCAGTCAGCGTGCTGGGAGCGAAGATTCTGTGGAAAATCAGGGGGTTCCAGTGAGTGCTGAGCCGCGCCTCACCCTACACAAGCCACCCAGGGCTCTCTCCAGCTTCAGGCAGCGGCCGTGTCGAAGGGATGGCGGGGATGGTTGGGAGCGTTTGCACACCTTGGTTCACCTCATTCCTCGCACAGCCCCGAAACGAGGGCAAGCATAATGCCAAATCTAACCCTGAAGATAGAAACTGAAATTCATTTGCTTTGTTAATTACCTAATTACACTGGAGATAAACAACAGAGAGTGTCTCCCGGGCCCCTGCAGTCTGTTGGATGTCAGATACCTCCAGACTCTGAGCCCAGCCGTGCTGCAGCAGATCGATTTTGGGGGGTTTCGTGCAAGGGCCCTGGGCCCTGCCAGAGCTGGGCAGCCTCCCCCAGCTCAACTCCCACCCAGCTCCCACCCGCCAGAGCCAGGAAAGGAATTTGGCCTCCAGGGTCACGTTAATTATGATTGCTCCTCGATGCCGCCCCAGCCGGTGGATGAGGTTCTCCTGCGAGCTTTGCAGACGCTCACCTCCGCAGCACGGGGCTGTGGGGTGGGGGTCCCACCGTCCCCATGCCATGAGTGCCCCCACATCCACCTGCTGCCCCGTTCCGCAGCACCGAGACGTGACACGAAGGGCAGCTGGGGAAGGATGCTTCTTCCCCGCGCCCCCTCTGCTGCAGGGATGTGCCCGGGCATATTCCCCACCGCTAAAACGCAGCCACCAAACCTGCTTGCCTTGGAGTTCAAACGTGCAGAGATGTCCTGAGGCGCACAGAAAGGGGACTGTGC
>NW_009705954.1:0-591 GCF_000703405.1 Apaloderma vittatum | reverse complement strand
GGCAGAAGTGCATTAGAGTATCCAAATCTTTTTTTAGGCAGAAGTGCATTAGAGTATCCAAATCTTTTTTTAGGCAAGCAAAGTACTTGTGTGAGGGGCTGGAAGCCCCCCTGTGCTGCTCTGTGTTGTTCATGTTGCTGGCGCAAAACTTGCTGAGAGGGGTCCTGTGGCCCTTTTCCACCCACCCCAATGGCCTGTTGAGCCCTGGCTTAGTGCTGGGTGAGGCTGGATGATGTTTGGGAGCAGAAAGGCAGAGGAGGCATCAGAGGCTGGGATGCAGGATAACTTTATTGAGGGAGAAGCGTGAAAAGGCAGGAACGCCAAGTGGAAAGGAGTGAGTGTGAGGTGCAAGTGGAGCGACCATCAGATGAAGTCCTTTGCTGGCAGAAGGTTTTGCCAGAGTCCCGAGGGCTTTGTGTGGCAGAGTGGGAGTGTCACCCCTGAGTTTGCAGTGGAGATGGAGGTAGGAGAAGAGGAGATTGTCCACAGGCCGTGTTTCCAGCTCACCCCGGATGGTGCTTCCATGCTGGATTTCTTGCTGCCTTGAGAGCAGGAGCTGTGGACGGCAGCTCCATATGGCAGCAGTGGCCT
>NW_009705953.1:0-6212 GCF_000703405.1 Apaloderma vittatum | reverse complement strand
GGGAAGGAGGGAGGCAAGGAAGGAGTGGGAAAGGGTGCCATGACTCCATTTATTACAAGTGCGGCACGTAAAGGTGCTGTGAGGGACACCGATGGAGATTCCGGAAGAGGGAAGGCTGGAAAAACGGGCTGGCGCAGGGTTGCCTGGCATGCACCGAAATCTGTTCTTCGAACACCTACTTGACCATTTGTGTAAGGTTTTTGGTTTTTTGTTTGTTTCCAAAATGGTAAGAGGTAAAATGTATAAATACACAAATGTCAAACACACAAATATACAAAGGCAAAATTTCCTTGGGGGGTGATTTAACCTTTGCCACAACAACGCTTGGTTCCAAATGCTCCTTTTTCTGCACTGAGATTTCCTTATGCAGGGGAATACACCTTGAAAGTGTGTAAATGCTGTTCTATGTGTCTGACCGGTTGATCATTGGACAGGCACCTGCCCCAGGAGCCAGGAGTCCAAAGGACAGTGTTGAGGGAGTGGAGGCCTTCTAGTAGCTCATACAACTTCACGGCAGTCATCATGGGGAAGATTAGAGCTGTGACAGGGAGGAGGGTTTGCTGGTAACTTCATCAGATAATAGAACCAGCAGGCACACTTTGAAGATAGCCAAAGAAGTATACAGTCCAACTTTGGAGATCTGACCTTTTTTTATTTTTGTTTTGTTTTAAGCTTGGAGCCATAGTTTCACTTCAGTGATTTAATAGTAGGATTGCTCTCCTGATAAGCAGCATACGAAATTTGCTATTTCACCTTTCTCTGTCTACCTGGCAGACTTTAGGGAAAGACAAAAATGTCTTTAAGAGCTGACCCTGTGGCTGGAAAGGACTATCAATTGCACAGCGCACTTTGCTTTATGTTATCTCTGTATTGATTGTTTCCTTTGAACAGCTATGCAGCATGTATAGGTGAAAGATTCATAGCACTCTGCAAAACTGTTTCTATTTCCCCAGAAAGGTCCCACATCTTTTATCAGAAGCTCCCGCCAAATACATTTATCCTATTGCTGGGATTACATGTTAACAGCAATAAGGTAAAAATTAATCAGTGTTGGAATGTCAGTTTTATAATTTCTTTACACATCAGTGAGACAGCTTTTACTAAGAACAGTAGGAGAGGTATCCTGTTCTGGGAACAAGTCTTCTGCTGCAGGAGGTGGTAGCGTGCTAAACGATATCGCCTTGCATCCTCTAAGTAAGTGCTGAATAAGTGGAATCCACTACTAAATTAGCTAATCTGATGCTTTAATTTGTGCAATTTGAAATCCTATTTAAAGGAAAAAGCAACCTAGAACAATTCAAATCTCAGAAGAATTACTTTCTATGTTAGCTTTGCAGCTGTAGAATTCAGGCAACGTATCTTAGAAATACTAGCAGTTTGTTTACAACTGTGTGAAGAAGCACATAGCTCTGAGGTATGTTGAGTTTATGCTCAAGTGATAGGTACTTGTAGGATCAGAGTCCTGTGTGCTGTTTGCTGCTTCTCCTTTTTGCTAACTACAGATGCAAATAATGATCTATAATACTATAAAGTACTATAAAGTGACTTGCATAGTTACAGTCACACTGGTAATTGTCTTTATAGCTTCTACCTGCCCTCAAAATCTCCCCACATACTGACAGGATAAGTTTAAAAACCGTACCATAGTAGGCAGGAACAAGTTTTTCAGCTCTACAAGCCAATAACCTTTGCCCTTCAAGGGCTTGGTGTCTGCTTGGTTTCTACTCCATTACTCAAAAATCATGCCTGCCACCTTGCTGCTGGCTGCAGACAGTCCCCTATACTTAAAAGGCAAAAACAACCAAACTCTTAGATCAATTAAACATTAAGCTAGAAACTCCCAATTACTACATGCAATCAATGAGATACATACCTTGAAACACGCTATTTTATTTTCCACTTAACTGTAATTTAACAACACTGTTCACAAGAGAAGAACAAGATCACGCACTTAAAAATCTTGAAGAGTTATCTGACAGACTGCTGAAGTGAATTACAGACTGAGTAGTCAGTCTCTACTCTTGAATAAGATTTTTGGTTGCTTTTTTTTTAAAAGTCAAATAGTAATTTCTACTCAACTCCTGACAAAATCCCTCTTAACAGAACTTATCTCCTTTACCTCTATCCAGTTCTATTTTCTAAAAAACTCAACAGTATTTTCAAAGATGAGATAACCAGTGCAGAGTCAGCACAAGATTTACATATTTTCCTTATTTCATTTTTAAACTATTGTCAAATTCTTCTTCAAGTCTCTCACACCACTTTTTGCACATTGAGAACACAACAGGTTATTGCAAAAGTTTCCTTTCACAAATGTTTTTCATTCAGCTTTTCCTTCCTTGATAAATTTGATCAGACTTCAGTTCAGTCAAGTTCATTCAGCGTTTTGCGTAATCCCCCATAATTCTGTCATAGCATTTGTTGTCACTGTAAGATTTTGCTGGTTTTATGAATAAATCATTAAGACACTAAACAACCTGACTTGTAAACTTAGTGCTGGATCATCTCTTTATTAAAAACTGCTGTTCTCTGTGACTCGGCTTGTTGTTCTTCAACCACTTTTTAAATCGGGGCCAGCCTTTGCTTATTCTTTCAGGGCTATTTAATATTTTACGACTTGACATTTTTCTGTCAAGCCCTAATAAATGTAGCATGCTGGATTGCCTCTGCCTGTTATGTTATTATGCTCTGAATACGTTAATTCTAAAATGCTGGAGGTTTATGTCTCCCTTTCAGAAGCTGCTTTGCTTTGACTGAAGTGATGGTTTATTCACCTGAAATCACCAGTAGGAAATCACAAAACTTCAGTCACAAAGCACCCTCTCAGCCTGCTTTGCGTTATCTGAATCACGCTGCCACCACCACCTTACTACCTGCATGTTCTCGAGGGCTGCCAAGCTGTCCTGTTGCAGACAAACCTCCTGCTCGGTGAGGGCTCCCTAAAACTCCTCCACATCATGAGAATGTACATCTGTGTCAGTGACTTGCCTATCTCTGCTAGTGGCTCTTCCTAGGGACTTAGAGCACACAGGTGTCACTTAGCTCTGAGTTTCTCTCTCAGTTCTTAACCTCGGTCTATATGCAACCAGAGGGCTTAATGCAGCGGCAAACACTATATGCTACGTCATGGCACAAAGAAGCGTATGTGGCTATAGCTTATTCCCGCAGGGGGAGGCACATAACTTAAAAAAGCTACTCAACAATGAAGAAATTTAACCACAACTGTACACAGTGATGATGTGTGTATATATGTGGCGGTGGTTCTTTTTTCAAGAAAGCTTCCTTTTTCCCTTAGTCATCCATCTAAGTGAAAGGACAGTCTCCTACCTCATTTTAGACATATATGTGCTGCTATAGCAGGGAAAAGCTAACTTGTGTGAATGCTCCCAAGGTTAATGCTGTGCCTTTATTGGTGAAATCAAGGTCTGAGAGAGCTACATGACTTCGTCACCTGCACCTTCACATACTTCTGCTAAATGAAAGTTTTTCACGAGCTACTGTTTAAATAATAAACCTTTCGCCCCACCCAGACTCATTAATTTTAACTGTCAACGATCTAGTTCCCTTTCTGGTAACCCCTGCCTCTTGATTTTCCCCTTTTTTTATCTTTTTCTCAATATTCTGTAAGACTTCCCTTGGTTCAAATGGATGTGAACAATTTAATTTCACATTTTACATTCAGGCTTCTCAGCCTTCCTCTCGCTGCCCCTCCACAGGGTAATGCTTAGCTTTCTTCCAAAACTGCTGAAGTGCAGCTGAAACGCTGCATAACGTTACGACACTGGATTTAGTTCCCAGAACCTATTCTCTGCATTTATCAGCATCTCTTTTGAAAATGCAATATTGTTCTTTTGCGAAGGAGCTATTTTTATACTAGATCAATGAAATTAAGTGCTGTCAAGCCACAGCACCGTCGAGGTGTTAGCCACTCCACCACCCGACGCCTGCCAGTGCCACACGCCAGCTAACCCCTGCGGCTTCTGCAGCAGGACGCGAGGCAGGCTGTGCGCGGTTCCTCCACCCAACGCACGTGAGACCTCACAGAGACACCCTGCATGCAGCTCAGACGGCACCTCTCGACTTCCCTCAGACGCCACGCAACGAGCACACGGCACCGCGCTCAGTCACACCATGGCACAAGGCAAAGGGACAACGCCGAAGGACGGGAGGCGGCCTTGCTGGGGCACTGGTGCTCCCGCGCAGCCACACTTCACTGGCTCCTGTTTATGTTAGTAATGTGGCAAAACTGGCCCGACCCTTGCGATTACAGCTCCTCGGAAGCAGGGGGACAGACTCGCTGACCTCTCCAGTCCTGTTCATGTCTGCTCCTTTAAACTTCCTTACCATGGCATAAACGCTGTTTGTTTCGCATCCCCAGCCTCGCAGCTTTATTCCACGCACATTGTAGCCCCTCTAGGACAGAGGGATCACCCTACTGACATTAAGAAAAAAAACCTTAAAACAATCCTTTCAAAAACACTTGCTGCCTGACAGCCACCGCCTGGCTCCCTACGCTGTGTTTTGGAAGGTGGCGAATAAGGCAAGCCAGCTATTTGTTTAATGTTCTCAAGCCAGAGGAGGAGAGAAGTTTGCCAAGGTTTTTTACGGTGGGTGGCAAGCAAGAACTGAGCCTCCAGCTGCTCATGTGGGGTTTTTTTTTCTTTTTTTTGCCTTCGTTGGAGATAAGGTGGAGGAATAGAAATAAGTGGATTCTGCACATTCTATTTAATGACAGTATGGTATCGGACACTTCAGAAAATTAACAAATGGCTAATGGTAATGTTGTTTGACATTTCGGTATGATCTCTCTGTTTATGTGGGCCAGATTCCTCCAACTCTCATTTAACTAAGCATTACCGATGGACGGCAGCAGGGAGCTGCTGCTGCAGGGATGTTTGTGCGGAATCTACCTCAGAGATGGTGGGTGAATCCCTCAGAAGGGGAAGCTTGGCTCAGGTTTTGTGGGTGAAGCACTCTGCGTGTTGCTGGTGCCAAGTGAACAGAGCTCTGTTCTCCTGCACGCTAGGGACTGCTGCACCCTTCAGCAACAACGTGCACATTTTAAAAACACAATAAACATCAAGAAATGCAGGCCAGACCCAAACCTCACTCATCACAAATTAATTTTGGAAGAGAACTTTAAAGTGCCTTTAGCCCTCAGTAAGATTTTTGCTGTGTGGATTCCAACTGAATGGTGGAAAAATGATTGAGAATTTTTGGCGCTGTATTTTAACCTATCAAAAGAGCACAGGACTCAGGGTAAGTATGTTTCGCTTCCTGTAAATACAAATCAACACAGCTTTGTCTCACCACGCATGTATGCTAACAGCCTTTAGGTTATTATAAGTTTGCAGCACCAGCTAAATAGGAGTCTGTCCTACAAGCACAGACTAGAAGGAGAAAAGCCTGGTGCGGGTGATGGAAAAGAAGAAGGGCTGCACAACGTTACTCACCACCAGCGGAATGGAGCAGATGACCACCACCAGGGAAGTGGCAATGAGCAGAATAACCATCTGGATCTCTGCTCCAGCCATCCGACGGAAGCTCCGGCGTCTGCGAAAGTCAGATAAACGGCTGGAGGTGGTGTCTGTCCCCAAGGACGTGCGTCGCATGAACTGGCGGTGCATGCGGATGAGGGCCACGCACACCAGGATGTTGCAGATCACCGTGACCATGATTAGGAAGGAGCTGAAGCCGGCATACATGTAGGAATACGCTGCATGGATGGCCTTCTTTGCTCGCCAGTCTATGAAACACCAAGTGGAAGGGTACTGCAAGGTGGATCTGCCGAGTCCCATGCTGGGGAGGGCGCAGAACAGCACGTTGGAAGCATAGATAGCAAAGAGGGTGAGTCCTGCCAGTTTCTTGTCAACGTAATGGTTGTAGAAATAGGCATGGTTGATGGCCAGGTACCTCTCTATAGACATGGCACAGATAATGCTGAGGCCAGAGAGTCCAAAGAAGAGGAGGATGAAGGAGCTGTACTCACACAGCGCCGGCCCTCCTGGCCAGCGGTTCTGGAGGTAAGTGGCAATGGTGACCGGGCTCACCAGGCAGGTCCCCAGGAGATCGGTGACAGCCAGCCCGCAGACCAGCGTGTAGAACGTGGTCTCCTTCTGCTCCTTCCTGGACTTGCAGAGCACCACAATGGCGATGAGGTTGCCCACCACGCCGAAGATAAACATGACGGTGGGGATGGTGGGGGGCTTCCC
>NW_009705952.1:0-422 GCF_000703405.1 Apaloderma vittatum | reverse complement strand
CAGGATTATGCTCAGCTCTTGGGCTCCTCCTGCATGAGACCCTTAGCAGGATGTCATGTCCACGAGCCATTTGCCAGGTTGCAGGTATGGGGCTGACTTAAAACACCTGGGTATCGTTTGTGGTGTCAGCTAGAGCCTCTGTGGAACTGATGCCATCTGTTTAGGATATGAGTGAGGTTTCTTATAGAAATCTCTAGCTTCTTGAGCAAATATGGACTTACTGAATGTTCTCTCTAACAATCAGCATAAAATCTAAGCACTGCTTAAGCCTCTCTTAAGGCCTGTGTTAAGAATCTGGGAAGTATACGATCCTTTGCAGGGTGGAAAATTTCATCTCTGGTACAAAAAAGAGATTTGAAAATTGTGGTACCAAGCAGATAGCTGAAAAGCAGCTTGAGGGGCTGGTTAGCTCAGTCAGTTGA
>NW_009705951.1:0-238 GCF_000703405.1 Apaloderma vittatum | reverse complement strand
AGTTCTGGGGTTGGGCTTTCTGGTCGGGAAGAGAGGGGTGAAAGGGTGGTTGGAGTCCCCCGGGAGGGACCCACGGAGAGGTCTGCCCGGGATGGACCCACAGAGAGGTCCATGTAGGACAATTTGACCACTAGAAGGGTAGATAGGATTGAGAAAGCGAACCCCGGGACAGGATACGGGGCAGAAGATGTCAAAATCTACTGACCGCGGCTGGGACCCACAGAGAGGTTCCAGGTGG
>NW_009705950.1:384-591 GCF_000703405.1 Apaloderma vittatum | reverse complement strand
TGCCTGGTGTTATTCCTCCCCAGAAGCAGGACTCTCCACTTGTTTTTATTGAACCCCATGATGCCTGGTGTTATTCCTCCCCAGAAGCAGGACTCTCCACTTGTTTTTATTGAACCCCATGAAGTTTCCCTTTGCCCAGCTCTCCAGCCTGTCCAGATCTCGCTGGATGGCAGCACAGCCTGCCTGTGTGTCAGCCACCCCTCCCAG
>NW_009705950.1:0-225 GCF_000703405.1 Apaloderma vittatum | reverse complement strand
TTGCTGAGCCAGTTCACAGTCCCCTGCACAGTCCAATCATCTATCCCACATTTCTTGAGTTTACCTATAAGGATGTTATGGGGGACAGTTACATTTTTCTTATATTAGTGTGATGAAAGAAAGTGAGCCTCTCAGTGACCTGCAAATTTAGATTCCTTAAACAGTTTCAAGAAAAGATCCACATTATTCTGTTTTACACATACGGAAATTCTCCTTTTCTCATGT
>NW_009705949.1:0-1135 GCF_000703405.1 Apaloderma vittatum | reverse complement strand
GTTTTACTACCAACTCCCTTTCCTTGTAAGCGATACGTAACCCCAGGCCAGAGCCGACACAGATTGTCGTGACGCATGCAGGCCTGCTCCAAAATTAGTGCTCAATGATTTAATTTTCGCTCCGTTTTGTAACGTCGGTTTTGTAACCCGCCTGAAGCAGGGAGGACTGGGGAGATCAGAACACGGGCAGGCTTTGAATCGCCCACTTTGGCCATCTGCAACAGTTCGTTCGTGCAGCTCGAGCCGCCAAGAGGAAGGGGTTTGCAGATGGGAAGCGTTAATGTTAGCACCTGCATGTCAGGGACTGAAGGTGAGCAGGGAGCAGCACAGCCTAAAAAAGTAGGTTCCCTCAGAAAAGGGGTGCTTCATGCGTTTTCTCCATAGCCTTTGGGTTGTTTGGGTTTTTTTTTACAGAAAAGAGTGGAAAATTCCTATTTCAAACACGGCTGTCACTCAGAAATGACTGCACACACATACTCGGGTGAACAGCCCTGCGTTGCCTCCTAAGAAGCAACACCAGGTTCATTTTTTACGATCTCCGCACGCAGATTTTTTTCGGGCGTTCAGCGAGTTTGTGGCTCCACACAATACTGAGCCAAGTTCAAGCCCAGGCCACCTCTCGCTCCCACCTGGCGAGCCCACCTGGAGCAAAGCCCACGGGAAGGCGCAGCGCCCATCCTGCATCCCAGGGAGCTCAGGAGCTGCTGTTACTCAGCTGGACATATTTCTTCCCAAGAGTTTTCAAGTCTGGCAGCTAACTCCAATGGATTCTGGCTGGTTAAGGCCAGGTCTTAAAACTGGAATGATGCAGAATGCCTCTAAGCAAGGCTTCGCAGAGATGCTGTGAAGCTAAAGCTCAAACTCTAGTCCAAGGAGACGCTTTCAACATTTAGGCCCTACATTTAATGCGGAGTTTCGACAGTTCGGATTTTGTTTTTTGTTTACACTGCCAACCCAGCGCCAAACCCCTCCGCAGGCCCTCCCGGCTGGGTCACGGATGCAAAAAGCCACCGAAAGCGAGGAAGAGCCAGGCTCCAGCCGAGCAGACACCGACCTGCCCGGGGCTGTGAGTCAGCTTAAAAACCTCGGCGCACCCCAGCGCCGGGAAACGAGGGAAAAATCATAAAATAAAACG
>NW_009705948.1:0-14359 GCF_000703405.1 Apaloderma vittatum | reverse complement strand
ATTGTTCTATGATTCTATGATTCTATGACAGTAAAAAGGAAATCTTATTAATATAAAATTTAAAAAAGGAGTTTTATGTCATTTACAGATATTACAATATGTTCAATATACTGACTGTCCAGCAAAGAAAGCAGCAGGAGAGAGAACCGTAGATCCAAATACAGAAAACTTGGAGTTCAGAATCCATAGGTATCATATTAAATGCTAGATGCCAAGATAAAATTTTGAGAGAATACAGTAACTGAAGTTGTTTCCACCATCTTTTTAGAGAAATCCTAGGCCATCAAAAAAAGTCGTCCAGTAAGTAGGTGCCTTCTATTTGTAAAATAGCTGAGTGTCAAGGACACGCTAATGAAAATTGGAATGAATAGCTTGCAGGGAGGGGTGAGAAGTCTTCAAGAAGCTGTGAGGAACATTTTGCTCTTGCTGATCATCTTTAATGAATGTATTTTACACCTTTTCCTGTTCAAAACCAAGGGCACTATTTCAAGTCCTCAAGTTCCACTAAATAACACACAAAAGGAAAGGTCACAACCTGAGACCAAATGTCAGCATCTTTTGGCATTTTCAGGAGCAGTTTTCTTTATGTGAAAAGCTACTCAAACTGTTTAACACAGCTGCTTGCATTAATATTACTTACTTCTTTGCTATGTGAACTTAAAGGCTCGTTGAAGTTGGCTATAAAGAAAATATGTCTATAGCTGATGGAAACAGCACTTAGTTTATGGACTGAGTATTTGAAGGATAATATGTATCTGAGACATCAAGACTAACATTTCCCTGATGTGTTAGACTATGCATTGCAGTGCTTCAACATCAAATGTAGATAACGTTCGTGTACATCGAATGTAAACTGCTTAAACTCTCTTTGTGTGTCCTTTTTCTTGGGAGAAGAAAATACACTTAGCTGGTACCTCAGGAGCAAGTCTGTGGCTGTAAATGGTACATTTGTTGAGCCTTCCAATAAACTTTTCATGCATAGCATCTGGAACTGCATCAACTTCATCTGTCTCTTCCTAATTTGCCACTCATCTAGTGATAACATACACATGTTATCATTTTACTGAAAAAAAAACAAACCAGAACAGTTCTAGCTGCTCAAATAGCTTTGTTGCTCTAAACTGCCTAAACTCTCTTTGCCTGTCCTTTCTCTTTGGGAAAACAAAGTAGCATAAATGAAAAAGGATCACAACGTTAAACAGAACAACTAGCATTTGTCCTTTGTCCATTCATATTAATCGTTAACAATGCATTCATAGTAAATATTTATGCAATACTTTCTCTTATGTCCTGGGAACACACTGTAATACTTAACACATGGCTAAAAGCCAAATGTTTCTCTTAGACACTCTACCATATTATTAAATACTTCTTCAATCTTTATATACATGTATTAAGTGAAATTTTCTTTCTGTTAAATAGGATTAATTATTAATTATTAATAATTCTTAATTCTTAATAATCACTGCCAGTTCTTTTTACAAACATTTATTTTGCAGCTGAAGAATCACTGTAGGTTAGCTGTTCCTGCCACTTTTACCATAGATTTGTTTATGTTTCTGGTCTATCCACCATCTGAAGACAGAGATTTCTACTGCAGTACCGGCCACCTTCACAAAGAGGCATAATCACTATTCCCAAGAGTCATTCTGCATTTTACCTAGCAACTGCTTCACACAAAACACAGAGACAGGCCAAAGAGGAACATGTCCCCTGACCTCCTCTCCAGGCTAAAAGTTCTGAACCTACTGGCATATCCCTTTTCTATCCCTTTTATTTCTTACTCTTATGGCCGTTTTGTGGGAAGTTTCATTATAAAGCCTTGAAATGTGCTTTTCATCCATCTCATATCCAGGTGGTGAAGACACAGACTGTGAGGAACAGCACAGATACCACACAGTACTCCTGAATGATTTTGGAAGCAGCGCTGAAGCAACATACAAGAAAAGATAAAAGCTAAGAGAGTAAGTATACTTTATTATTCTGCTTTCTTCCTTAACTACTTGGCAACTGGCATCCTTTTTATTTTCTCTAGAATGCATTTCCTGCATGAAAATTAAAATTAAGTCTAAAAGAAGTTGGCTACGTTCTAATTGTGAAACCCTCTTTTTCAGGGCAGGAAGGAAATGGGATGGTCTCCAGGCATCTGTGTGAGTCATAGGATGCTAATGAAAGACAGATGGGCACGCTTATTCAGCACGATGTTTTTAACTTCTCATTTTGTGTGACTATTCTCTTAGCTTTTTCCTTAATGACATTAATATGAGGTGAATAAAGCAACAGGTCCCAGGACTGTACAACTGTAACAGACAAGTATTTCAGTATTTTATAGGTTAGGACCAGAGAAAGACAGAGGGTTATATAAACCCATGTTTAGGACTCCATCTCTTTAAATCAAGTTTTAAGAACATTATCTTGAGGAGGGGACTAGAAAAGCTTGACGTCAGTGCTGTTAGTATTGAAAATCAGCTAAAAGATTGTCTGACATTCTAGCTTCAAAATATATTGTTGGTACTGTTTCCCTAGCCTCAACAATATCAGTCCACCAGAAAGGTATGCATGCATGAAGAGCTGGAGGTTTAAATACTATGATTTTCCACGAACTGAGAGAGGATCTGATCAGTTCCACTGCAGTGAAAATGGGCTGCTCTTGGCTAATCCTGCCTCATGCACCAGGTTTTCAGTTTGCTAATGCTACCAAGAAGCTAGGCTGTTACTTTATATTCTGTTATATAACAGCAGCATTTTTATATTCTGCCCATTGTGCTGCATGCTCCTCCCACAAACACAAAACTATCTCAGATCCAGTTTGAGAAAAGAAGGGCTGCATCATACAGCCAACAGTCCATTGGGAAACAGATCCCCTTCCTTCAATGGCAAGTTCATAACTGGACACAGCTGTTTATGATTTTCTTCTAAACCTGTTATCTAAGGGAGAGGAGAGGAGAGGAGAGGAGAGGAGAGAAGAGAAAAGCGAAAAGCTGTGATTTGTCCATGCCATCAAGTGGTCATAAATTGATTTTGTTATCTGGGTGATATATGGGAAGAACGAAAATAGAAAGCCTCTGCACGGCATCTATGCTGTTCTTCAGCGCTCCTTAGACAGGGGCTATGGACTTAAACAGTCAAGATGCCTTACAAGCCATAGGTGCTGTAGGAGCTAGAGCTTTGCCCTACATAAATACTACAGCAGGGTAAGAAAGAGTACCTTCACTCTGGCAATACTTTCTGGGCTAGGCTTATTTATTTGGACTTCGCTAATTGCACAGTTTTAGATGGTCCATGAATTCCAGTTATCTGGTCTTTTTTAGTCTCTATGAATAAATAAATCATAACCCAGGAAAAGATTAGCAGTTGTCCTCACGTTGACAAGTCAGAATCCAGCCAACCAGCATAGTACTCCAGGTTTCTGCTAGTTAAAAGCCTCACAAAGACTTACACAGATACAAAGTTAGTCTTGTAGTTGAGCAAGGAAGCAAAGCTCCTTCCAAGGAAATAATAACATAAACTGATGTGCTTGGCACTGTGCCATTCAGGAGACAGTTTGTCCGTACCACCTAGGAATATTCACTCTTGACTGAGTTTTTGAGGTTTTGCTCTGAAGTCTTTTATCAAATCCAGAGCATGCAGAAATGCTGGGAGAAGTTAGGCCCTCTGCACCATGTGTACTCTGCAGTTGCTCTATTGCTGAGTGAAGCTCTCTAGAGGAAGGGAAGAAAGTTCAATCTTTGTTCAGCCAGGAAGTTCAGACCTCTCCACAGCTGTGGCTTGGGGCTGTGCACTGCCCAGCACCCTGTCCCACACAGCTGTGTTAGGCCGAAGCAGGCCGCCAGGATCTGCCAGGGCGTGTAGCAGGAGCACAGAAAATACCGATGACTAACACTTGCCACTCACACCCCTGCATTACTTCCAGTTTGATTTAGACAACACTGCCTTTTTCTGGTGTTTTATCTTGCCATACCCTCGCTCACTTCCAGGGCATAATTTTTCTGGCATGTTGATTTTTCTTAGCTAGCATTTGATCTTTTGACAAAAGTGAGCATTTGGTCCCCAGCAGGCAGTTTTAGGACAGCTGAAGTGCTGCCTTAGCAGTCACAGATGAGCTGCTTAAATCACACAAAAGCTACTTTGTGTTATGACTGATTCCACATCCTCCCTAATTCTTATGCAGAGTCCAGTTTTCTCTTATACACAGAGAAGTAAATTCTGTGCCTGTATTTCCTTCTGAATCACAGAATGTCAGGGTTGGAAGGGACCTCTAGAGATCACCTAGTCCAGCCCCCCTGCCAGAGCAGGATCACCTACAGTAGATCGCACAAGTACTCATCCAGGCGGGTTTTGAATGTCTCCAGAGAAGGAGACTCCACAACCTCCCTGGGCAGCCTGTGCCAGTGCTCTGTCACCCTCACAGTGAAAAAGTTTTTCCTAATGTTTTTGTGGAACTTTTTGTGGCTTTTCCACTGGGACACAAACTTGTTTCGAACAGACAGACAAGCTCAGAAGGCAACACACAGACATCACCAAGAGCACTTGCTACCTACCCTGCAAGGCCCCACTGCATTTCCCTGCATGACCATCCCCGGCACTGAAGGACCACAGGAGCAAATCTTTTTCCCCTATCTGCACCCTCAGTCAAGGGCCCTCTTTTTTCCTCCCTTTCTTGCTAGGACAAACTCTGAACTATGATCTGCTGCCAACACTGAATTTTTAACTTTCTGTGGCGTTCTGCACGTTCTGGCTTTGGTTGGAGAAGGGGCACTTTGTCAGGTGTGTGAGTATCTCTCAAATCTGTGTTATCTACGACGGTCCTGACTAACATCTGCTGAAGGAAACCCCTCTTTACATGTGCAGCAGGTGTTATTACAGACTTTTATGTGGCTTTTGCACTGCTGTAGCTACATACATGCAATGCCTGGTAATCGTAAGACAAACCTCAGAGGAGGTAAAGGGAAAGTACAGTTGCCTGCCCTATTTATAGGATCGTTATTCTCTAAGTGAAACTAATGCACACACAGGTGTCCTGCTCCCAGGAAGTCATAGTCGTTATGAAGCAGAATACAAATATGAATAATTACGTTATTTTATTTTACCAAATTTTGAGCAAAACATGGCTACAAAGAGGAAATAAACCCTGAACAAATACATAGATCCTCCTGAAACAAAGGCTTCACTTCCAGTTTAATTCTGATGGTACAGCTGTCTTGCAGCTTCTGGTGCTATGAGTAAATCTGGCACGGATCTTGCTTCACTGACAGAGTACCACTTTCAGAAATAAAACTTCTTGCTTTGGTTACAGCTCACTATTCACATGCTTCGTTTAATATTTTATGAAAGTGACATAAGGTGTGGCAAAAGGCGCTCTGTGGCTGCCTCTGTGATTACAAAGCAAGTCTCCCAGATACTAGTTTCTCCTCACTTGTGTAGATGGGCTCCTCACAGAACAACCGTACCTTCAACTTCTAAGCATCTGTGACTATATTTACCTCAAAGGACCACTCCACAGCAAGACCATACCAGGTTTTGATTCCCAGTCACCCTGATTATGCAGTCTCCTGAAAAAACTTGCAACTCTCCGCAAGCCTAATGTTTGAGGAGAGATGTGTATCTGTGTCTTCGCCTGACTCAAAACTGAGATGGTGTGAAGTGCTACATGTGAAGCCAAGGTGGGGGAAACACTCCCAAATTTCCCTGGTAGAAAAGCAGCTTGGGAGACTGTTGATGGAAATGTTTTCATCTGTTTGAGAAGAAATTTTTAGAAGTAAAGTGGGTATAAGGAGTTGCTCCCGTTGCTAATCAAGAAATGTGTGTTTTCATAACAATTCTGCTATCATTCTGCTGTGTATCTCTGCTTTCCCAAACACAGACAGCAAGACTAACACGACGTAGTCTTGTAATATGAACTTGAGAAATTAATACTGCTTTTTCCAGGAATACTGGAAGAAAAGCTCTCACACTCCATCTATTACATATTAAACAGAAAGGAAGAAAAGTGCTGTAAGAACCTTAAGGGTGGTCCCCTCTGCCAGTGCCTTCTCTGGACTGTTTTCAGTTTCAGTCCTGCTGTCATTGCTCTAAGTTGCCTCTCAGATTACAGCTCCATCACAGCTTCACTGCCAGTGGTCACTTCTGGGTCCCCATTTCTAAAGAAAACAAAAGCTTGCCTTGACTTTGCAGGCAAGAGCTCAGCGTGCCTTCTCACTCCAACACAAGGATTGGCCTGCTTCCCCAGCCCCTCAAGGATCACGCGCCATGCTCAAAGCTCTGTCAGAGCCTTCTTCCAGAGTGCTCTCTAATTCAAATAAAAGCTGGCATTGAATTTTTGTTCCTGATCTTGCTCATGGCAGCAGAGGCCAGCTTCACTCAGCCAACAGCAGGAACCCTCCCTCAGCTCTATATTCCTCTGAGATGTATTTAAGAAACCAGTCAGCTGCTTTGAAAAACTGTGCAACACTGAAAGCAAAGCAAATATTTTAAATTCTATGCTAAGCCTATAAAGGTAATTAGAGAGGTATAATCAACGTAAAAAGTCGTGCTGAAAATGACTGTTTGCATATGTGCTAGAGAAAGCAAAATCAAAATTAAAGATATTCTAGCACAGAATTTATAAGAGAGATACAGAAACAAACCAACCAAGCACTGTGGGACTGGCCTTAGAGCTAAAGATACGAACTATTTTGTCTTTAAACCAAACATTTTCTAACCAACTGTTATTTGGGACTAGCTTTGTTAATAAGATTCATAACAATTTAAGAACAACGGTGCAATGCCCTGAGGCTGGAATTGCCTCTTTTTTTTTTTCCTACAGTTCCTTTTTCATATTTCATTTAGTCAAAAGATTAAAAGTCCAGTGCAAAAAAAAAAAAATTCAGCTTCAGTTGTTCACAGCACAAACTATGCTGACCTTTTTCAGACAATTACATAAAGCAGCAATGATAAGCAGTAGGGATCCCTATTAAAATATAACCCACAGCTTTTGTATGTGTGCATGCCTTCTTTTTGGCCCACAGTTACTGGCTACACTGAAAAAGGTTTTATGGAGAAAAACAACAGATATGATAAATTCCAAGAGAAATTGGCTTCCGAATATGAACGGCAAGCATAACCACAGCTGAATCCAGCATTTCCATAATTCACCAGGGATGGCCAGAGACATCTTTTATCCCTTATGCTCAACTCAAACTAGGCATACTAGCAAAACCCCATTAATCTGTTTCATGAGTCATAGGCATCTTTGTTCTGTGCGCTTTGCTGACGGTTTCCATTATCTGAGGGTGGAAAATGTGCTTTGTATAAACTTTCAGCTTGTGTGTAAGTTCTTTTTAGCACAGCGCATGTGCCCTACCCAAGAGACTGTGTTTTCTTCTACCACATATTGCTACAGCTGAAATCAGCTGAAAATCTCAAACAGGAAATCCCTTAATGTGAACCACAGAGTTGTGCTTGGGCATTCTCTATAAACCATCTAGTTCACAGCTTCACAGAGATCCTATTACTTACATACTGTGCCTGCTTGCAGATCCTGTTCCTCTTTTTTCAGTCTTTGGAAAGAAATTGAAATAACTGAGCAGGCCTTTGGTTGCTCGTTTTTTAGCATGAAGGCTAGATGGTTGTATTTTAACAAAGAAATTTGCAGATCTAGCATCTAATATTTGCTTGTCGGATCACCAATACAGTGATTGCAGTTGGGAAATAAGTTATGCTTGGTTTTTGTCAGCAGAAAGCACCTTTCTATTGAAAAAGGAGGTAACCTCTTCTCCACAGTTTGGAGGACAAAAGATTTCAGTTATCTGCTACTTCTCTTGATATCTCCAGCAAGAGCAGGCATTTCTGAGTCATTGCCTAAAGAATGTGTGAGAATGGCAATACAAATGAATTACTTTCTTTTGTCTTGAAAACAGGCTCGAAGGCACAACCAGTAATGCCTGCATAGCCACACAAAAATGCGTCTGCATCTTCTAGCAAACAACCAGTCTTACTTCAGCTTCTGAAAGAATATAGCTGTGAAGATGTATAGTTAATGATTTTCTTCCACTCTCCCATTCTCTACTAAGGAATATTTTTGAGCTCTTAAATAGCTCCATCCAAAAGTAATGCTGCCAAGTAAATCAAAAGTCTGCAGGCCAGATGCTTGAGAATTTGACCAAGCGCTGATTTTTACCTTCCCATATGATAAACCAGAACATTTGAACAAGGATGAAAATTTAAACTTTTAGTCTTCCGGTCTTAGGTGGTATTAGCTGAATAGCTGACTTTATATTTATTTCAAATTAGTTCTGTGTATCAGTTTCACCTTTTATACTTGTAAAGTCCTTTACATCATTATAAAAATGCCTCACTGAAGAAATACTGAAAGCAGGGGAGAAAACAATTTATGGTATACTGTGAATTACGCTAGTAATTAAACATACCTAGAAACTCACAGAAACTAGGACTATGCTAGATGAAGAGGCAGAATGTTACATTGCCATTAATTTTCTAAACAAATGTCATTAATAAGATAGTCATGTGACTATCTTCAAGAGTTGTATAAAAACTTAAGTTATATAAATTATTATTTGTAAATAAAGATGAAAAGGCATGTGGAAGAACAGCACAAACATGACATTCAGCTCTTGCCAAGTGACGACAATAAAACAGTAGAACTGGTGTGCTGAGCTGATGTTTTCTTTAAATCCCATTGTGCCGTGTTTAAAAAGTTCACTGCAAAAGCACTGGGCCAGAACAGAACTTGTCAGGTCTAATGCATGTTTGTCCAAGCGCTTCACCCTCCTCGTGCATCCTCTCCTGCCCAGCATTATTTCTGAAGCAGAAAATTTATTACCATAAGACAAATGGCAAAGCTCAATTTTCCTTCTCATTAGCTAGCTTTAGAATGTGAATGCTAAAGCTGGTGAGTAGAGTTAATGCATCAGAGGAAAGTACTGTGGATCTGAGGGTGTTTCAAAATGTTTTCAGCTGTGCTTAAGACACTAAGGAAGAGTTTCTTCTACCTGCTTCTTCTCAGTGCTGTCTTCAGCAGCCCAGAAGAGGAAGAGAAGGTGGGCTAGGAAGCTATTGTAGAGCACCTGGTAGAGGGTAAAGGAGACTTGATGCCTCTTTTGTACAAAGTTGAGCCTCTGGAAACCAATGGTTTGTTGTCGTTGCTATGTCAGAGAAACTACACGTTATAAGCATCTGGGTTTTCTGGTGGTGACAGTTTCATGCTGCCCAATCTCCCCAGCACCAGAGTGTGACACAAGACGCAGGCAAGGCTCAGTGTGCTGCGTGCTCCTGGCAACGGCACAACATCTGTGAAGATGATGCAGTAAAGTTTTCGTCAGTTTTTCAGCTGTACTCAGTTCAACTGCGAAGGCTGAAACATAGCCTTCTTGGTTCTGCAGTCAGAAAACAGAAATTATTTTTTATGCTACCTGTGGTCTGCTCAAGTCATTCACTGCCTCCACATTGGCCACACCCAAGGATTGCACCCAGAACATTTTAGCCGGTTAAAAAAATTAGAGCTGAATTTTGAAAGTTTCAAGGGTGTCAGTTCACTTGTAGAGTTAAGGAAAGATTCAAGAGGAAGAGTGTGAAGTTTTCTAGATCACAAACCAGGAATAGAAACAGAAATCTCAACTGCTAAGCTCCCTGTTTGCATCACTAAACAATCACTATCTTTGCTCAAAGTGTGGCAAGTTCTCTTCTGAACGTTTACACAAACAAAAAATAATTTTGTGCATTCTTTAATATAGAGGCAGTTATGCTCTGTAGGACTTGGCTACTTTAATTATAAAAGGACAGCTCGATCCCCACAGTCACACTCCCTCACAGAATATTCACAGAGAGAGGCTAAGTGTCCCTTTCTCTACTTTTCTGCTAAAGTTCGTCTAAACCATCAGTCACACCTGTCTCTGGTGTCCCATCGTGTGGTAGTCTTCTACAGGAACTCATGCTAGCAGGATGCATCTGGAGGGAGAAGACTGAGGTGGCAAATGTGTATTTGTCACTGAAAGCGTAGAAGTGTACACACAATTAATCCTTACTAATGAGCAGGAAGAAAGAAATTACAGATTTCTGTAGTATTTTATACATTTTAAAAGATTCTCCCAGGCATATGTTTCAGCAGTTGTCAACTAGAATTGGGGACTGTATGTAGTAAAATATATAATTATGGTACAAATGCCTTATACAGATCCATAAAATTTACCTTTTTTCTGAGATATACTGTGATCAATGTGATATGTTCCACTTTCTTAGCTGGTTTTAAAATACTGAAGTCTATCACAGCACTCAACACAGTGTAGACTGAAGCATAACAACCCATCTTAATCACTATGGTTTGGCCTGGTTTTGCACAAGAAATGGTGTAGTCAGTAGCTGTGCAAGACCTCATCAAAACACACATGCATGCTTTTGATCTCTCCTCCACTTCTGATACCACTGTGTCGTTTTAGCTTCCTTTAAATCCTGGCAAAAAGCTTCAGATTTAACATTACAAGGGTGTGGGGGAATGGTCTCCACACGAGTCTTGTGTCAGTGTGGTCTCCTCTCTGACTCCACAGCACTAGATGTAGCTGGGGCTGCTTGAAACTAAGGCCACAATGAATTTCTTTCCTGGTGCCTGCCTTAAGCTCTCAGCCAGAGCAAGCTTAAATGGCTTTTCCAATTACCCAGATAAAGGAAAAGGAGACAAAGCAAGGAAATGGAACGGTATATAGGGAAAGGAAGACAAAGAAATGCAAGCAGTAATAGCTCTGAGATTTTGAGCCTGGTAATAACAAGGCCCATATGTGAAAATCTGGCCCTATCAGGACCAGTGAGACTTCACTGCAATTCCCCACGCCACCCCCACCAAAAAAAAAGGCAGGAGGATTTGCTTTCATTTGTTTAAGCTCTCTGATAGCCCTCTGGGCACTTTGGAAAAGAGCAGTGTAAAAATAAATGAGTCAGAAAAATGTGGATGTAGGAATGACAAATGCATGAGCTATTTTTCTCAGCTGACACTTGCTTTCCACATTTCTTAAATTCTATAGAGAAGTTATTCACAGCTAGTGTTCCCAAGGCAAGTACAGTTATGCTAGCTTGTTTTATGAACTCAAATTTTATGTGGTCAAAAGAAAAATGCTGTATTGTTTGACTTAATGACTTTTTCTACACTATGGAGACTGGAAAAGGGAGTAGTCCAGCTGTGTAGTTTGTATTTCACATACACACATACCATTTCACTTCGTATTTCTTTTTTTCTTTTCTTAATTTTGCAATGCAGTAAAAAAGTTAATCAAGAACATTATAAGTTTACTTTAGTAAGCTGCATTTCTCTATTGTTTCCTTTAGATAATAAGAGAAAAATATTAGAAGAATGCAATGTTATGAATGTTCCTGCTTAGAATTAGCAATGTAGATCTACCCAGCCCTCCGCCCAGATCCCAGCACTAGCAACAAAATCACATATAAATAAGTAAATTTCTATTAATAACATGTCCTTTAAGGAAATAATAAAAGAGAACTTGAATTATTTAGGCTTACTAAATGCCTTTCTCTCATATGTACTTTTTTCCTGTGAAGGCAAAAAGGCAGAAGCGGAAAGGAAGCAAATAATTACTAGAGAATTGGAGGAAAAATATTTCCTTCTACAGTATGGAAAAAATCCCTACAATGTTATTCCTGCCCTTCAGTTGACTTTAAATCCCGTTTAAAAAAAAAAATCCAAGTAGGAATCAACTGATTAGTTTTTGAAATATATTATTGAACTATGTAATAATTTAAACTGCTTTAAACTAGTTTCTTTTCCGCTGGACCACGACATCAATATTAGCAACTCTTCCAACTTTTTGGTTTTTTCCACCTAGACAAATATCTAGGCTTCCCCACTGTTACACCCTTCTCTCCACCACTGCTGTACAGAGAGCTGCAAGGAAAAGAAAGAATACTAAGAGTCATCTCTTGGTAACTAAACTCAGAAAATCAACTTTGTTCACCAAAAAAGTGCCCAGGTCATGTATTTCTGTGTCTTGATTAAAAAAAAAAATTCTATAGGCTGACAGGGAGCTTTGTGAGCTGGCTAATGAGCATGAAGCACAAAAACACAAACTGTCATCTGCTTCTAAACAGATGAGGACATAAACCACAAGAAATATCCTAAAGCAGGAAATCTACCCTAATATTGGAAATTATTTTTTAAAGATGATTTTTTTTTGAGGGAAATAAAAACAATGTGTTCTTACCACCTTTTTAAGCACTTGCTCACCCATTAGGGGATCATTTGCCTATTTGAATTCATTTGTTCCTAACACCATGCATGACTAGTAATGTATTTAGTTCTCCTATGTGTGAGAAAGGAGATTGATTCTGGGTATTCCCATATTTAAAACGTTGCAAGTTTTCTGCTGCTATGATTTTTCCTTCATTTATATAGCTCTGTCTTTTTGAGAATGGACAGTATCTACCTGTGCCTTTGCACAGGCACCAAATTGAGCATCTTTACATTCTGACGCATGACTAAGTGATGTGACCCTCTTTAGGTCACCAAGTCCATAGCCAGACTACGCAAAGACAGAGTCTTTGAAACTATGCCTGGGCCTGAAGTGTAAATTTAAAGGCTTTAATTACAGAATCACAGAACTATTTGAGTTGCAAGGATCATCTAGTTCCAATTCCTTGCCATGGGCAGGGATAACTTCCACTAGATCAGGTTCCACTAAAGTGCCCCTCATCCTATCATGACACTCCCTGATGGGGAGTCCCTCCGCATCTTTCCCGTAGGCCCCCTTTAATGTGAAGTGCACCAGCAGTATGCTTCATAACACACTGGAGCAGATGCTCCTTTTATCCTGCGACACACGACTAAAACAGCTGTAGATGGCTGACGTTACCAACAGCACTTGCCGTAGCACCTTAATGAAGGACTCTTCTATGGAGATCTCAGTGAGAAAAATGGAGATGTTTTTGTTTTATCGGGGCAGCTCAGAAGATTTTGCACTGATGCGATGCATCTAGCATGCATACACAGAAAGCGTTATGAACAAAATGCCTTTACAACGGCTGCTAAATTCTTGCCGTGTGTGTCAGATCTGCTGACCTCTTTCAAGAATCCAGCTACACCCTCACCGTGTTTATGAAACTGAGCAGTCACATAACCCATGCTATGTAACAGAGGTGGAGATATAGAAGACAACAAAACGCGGAAGAAGAATTAGCTTTCTTCTGCTATCTAAATAACCTAAGCCCTCAGCACAGCACATAACCTGGGGCTAACTCATTGGACACTCACTGAAACTCCTAAATCCTGGTCGTCATAACGTTCATGCAGTCTGGTCTAAAACTAACTGCCCTTCAAAGGCAACTAGTCCAACTCACATCACTGGTGCCAGGGGCCTTGTGGCCCACACTACAAGAGGCTGTGGATGAATGGATCAGAGGGCACGCAGAAGGGCAAGCCCTAGAGACTCAGGCCTGCATTCCTGGGGCAAGGAAGGGGAACACAGACTGTGACATGTACCACTGCTTCACTAGACTTTTACAGGAAAGATTTTCAGGGAAAGTTGGTTCTGAAATAATGAGACAAGCAGACTTGTGCTTGAAAGGAAAATTTTCAAGAACAGAGGAACCTTTTGTCATTTGTCATTTTTTACTGTCTAGACACAGTACTAGGAGTATCACAAACACTACACTGTGCCTGAAAATGAAGGCATTCCAACTTTGTTTTACTTCTTCTTATGAATATAAATGTTTATGAAAGTGAGTTATTTTTCCTTGGAGGAGAAAATACAAACAGCAACAAAAGTATTAAGTAGGATATGTTCATATAATATAACAAATGGCAGCAGTACCTGAACAACTAAAACATATACTAATATGTTTCTATTTTATAGAATAAACCACCTCTAATACCTATCAGGAGTGCCAAAATTGTATTCATTTAGACTTGGAAGGATGCCGCTCAGTCACATGGTATAAACTGAATGTGGCACTCAGTTGTTTAAGAACTGCTTCACTCAGTTTTCTCCTCTCTCCCTCCCCCTCTTCCCCTTCCTTCCTCCCTTCCTTCCTCCATTTTTCCTCCCCTTCCTTCCTCCCCTTCTTCCCCCTTCCTTCCCTCCTCTCTTCCTTCCCTCCTCTCTTCCTTCCCTCCTCTCTTCCTTCCCTCTGTCCTTCCTTCCTTCCTTCTTTCCTTCCTGCCTTCAACTCTTCCTTCCTTCCTTCCTTCCTTCCTTCCTCCCTTCCTTCCTTCCTTCCTCCCATTTTTCTTCCCTTCCTTCCTTCCCTCCTTCCTTCCTCCCTTTCTTCCTCCTTTCCTCTCCCTTCCTCCTCCCCTTTTCTTCTATCCCTCCCTCTCCCTTCCTCCCTTCCCCCTTCCTCCCTCCCTCCCTCCCTCCCTTCC
>NW_009705947.1:1858-5132 GCF_000703405.1 Apaloderma vittatum | reverse complement strand
CCCAGGGACAGAGAGGAACAGCTGGGTGAGCCCTGGCTGCGGAACTCAGCTCAGCACCTGCCCCACGGTGCTGGGTGCATCCCCACGCTGCCACGAGACCCAACCCGTGCCAAGCTGAGCCCACCTGACCTGAGCCCCCCAGGAGGTGGAAAAAGGTCCAGCCCTAGCTCATGGTGCCCAGGGCACTGAGACCCCTTCAACCCACCATGTCCCCGTCGCGGTGCCCACACTAGCGGTCGGAGGACAGACGAGGGATGAGGTGTGATGAGCTCCCACGCTGGCTGAGCCGGAGCGTGTCTCGCAGGCTCCTGGCTCCTGGGCCGGATGCTCTCAGGTTTTCTGCTCTGGCTGCGAATGTTCATATACCACTTATAAAGTTACTTGTACAATGTATTTTCCTGTCTTTGCCTGTAAGCCTTTATCCGAAAGGTCCAAGAACATGCCAAAGGAACTTCCCTTGAGTTGTTAATGTCCTTTATGAGCTTGCACCGATGTCTCAGGAACATGCCTCATTGTGTCCACCTCCCCTTGGATCACTCTTGAATCATCATAAATCTTTCCTCACTCCATTCTGCTTCTAAATAAAATTGCTCTTGACAGGGTGTTCTGCAGGAATTACTCTGCTCACTTCCAGGTAAAGCCAAAGCAAGAGCCATGCAGGTCACATGGATTTTACAGTTCCAGAGAAATTGATTCTGCTCCAGTGGGACTCACGCTAGACAAAAGGAGGAACCCATCCCACAACAGCGATAACCTGCTACAATGACTTTCTTCTTGG
Source organism: Apaloderma vittatum (assembly GCF_000703405.1). NCBI lineage: Eukaryota > Metazoa > Chordata > Aves > Trogoniformes > Trogonidae > Apaloderma > Apaloderma vittatum. The sequence continues at coordinate 4,354 of NW_009705947.1, read as the reverse complement.
CCAACATAAATGAAACCCAGTTCCTCCCTCTGGACATCCTCCTTGCAAACCGTTTTACTGCAATTGTCTAAATTTAAAGAATTGCTGAGGATGAGCCTGTATGTCCAGTAATTCAGGAGTGCTCACTTCCTAGCAGCTCATGTGCAGAGGGGGTGCAATTACACAGCGAGGGAGGGAGTAGCCAGGCAGGCAGAGAGGCTGAGGGACAGCTGCTGGAGCAGAAGAGCATCTCCAGATGCTGAGGGTCACCTGAGCAGGGTGGGAGCTGCCTCTCCCACCCATGGGAGGACCCACTGGGAGTCAGAGGGATGCTTATGGGTGCAGGGTCCTGGTGGGGGGAGCAGGAGGTGCCCCTGCCAGTTTCACTTCTGTTGAAACTTGACACAGCAGAGCAGAGCAGCAGGAAACAAATATTTCCACCTTTATTTCTGTAACTGCAAACAGTCTCTGCTATTGTTTTAGAAACAGAAGCAAGCTGGCTGAGACCCAGAGGTTTCCACTGTGAAGAGCAGAACATAGCCGAGTTCTAAGCTGTTTGTAGGGACAGGTAGCCTGTGGCTGTGGGTACCTGGGCTCGGAGATGGAGGCCCACATGGCAGGATCAGTGCCAAGGTTTGCTTTGCAGGTAGTGGAAAAATGTACACGTGGTGGGAGGAAGAGGAGACCCAAATTAGCTCTGCTGGAAGCTGGCTGATTTCCAGGAGCCATTTCACGTCTGGGGTAGTTTCCAAGCCTGGCTTCCTGGGAAGGATTCAGAATGCTGCAGGGCACACGCACCCTGCTGGGTTCCTGCTGTGTCACTTACAAGGAAGGGCTCACCCCTGCCTTCCAGGCTGTGCAGCGCGGGGATTTCCCAAGTGCTGGGATGGCACATCCTGTCCCCTCAGCCATCCCTCCGAGGGCACACCTCCAGCTGCCTGAGCTTTCCTAGGCATAAGCTCAAGGGAGAAGCTACAGATGTTTTCCTGTGTCGCTCCTCACTATCCCTCTAGATTCTGCAGGGTTCTGGGATGGCAATCTGTCACCTTTGCTGTGCTCCAGTCCTGAGCCACAGATGGAGGTGATGGTGTCTGTCCCATAAGAGCCCTCCTGGGGGCTGTATCTGAGGGCAGGGGGCACAGCTACTGCACTCCCACCTGCAGACCACTGCCGACGGTGCTGTGCAGCCAACAGGGTTGTGCAACCCACCTGTGAACTGTGACCACAGGGCTTGCTGGGGAGAAGCGGCTCAGCCGCTGCAAACGTCACTGATGCTCTGCTCCCTCTTAGCCGCGCCGCGGGCAGGGTCTCACACGCAGCGCAGGGTGTGATGCCTGCACAGGTATCCCAGTGGTGCTGGCAGCATCCAGGTGTGGATGGGACCCATCGTGACAGGGGCTGGATGGGGAGGTGGGTGCTGGCAGAGGCAGGCAGATGCCTTAGGGCTTAGCCTCTACAGAACCCCGAGGTCAAGTTGGGGCTGTGCCCATGCAATGTCCCCAGGGATTGCCTGGGACCTGGTGGAGTGAGACCCTGGGGGCAGGGGTGCAAGGGGCACCCCATCACCAGCACAACACACCCACCCCGGTGCAGAGGCACACTTCTGTTGTTTTCGGCAGAGGCTCACGCCCCATGACAGCACAGCCTGTTCCCCTTCTTGTGTAACGTCCCCCAGCAAACCGCAGAGGAACCCAGTCACCCTGACACAGCCTGCCCGGCTTGGCTGCCACCAGTGATATAGTGGGAGCCCCCCATTCCCCTCACCCCTGAGGCCAGGGAGGGCTCAGCAGCACCCTTGTGAGAACACGGCATGGTGCCAGCAACAACCCACACCCCGCTGGGGTGCAGCCCCTCTCCCTCCGTATCCCCACTCCATCCTGAGGACCGGAGCGGCTCTCCCCAGGCCCTGCAACACCTTGGTGAGCAGAGGCTTTGGGGGAACCTCCTGAGCACGGGCAAGGGGACATGTTTCCCAGCAGGACACTTGACCTGCAGCCGCAGGCAGCCTGACCTTCCTTTGATAGCCCTGAAGGAAATCAATGCCTGATAAAAATCTTTCTCACAGTTTGAAAGTGTTTGGCCACAGGAAGACATGTGATCTGAGTGTCACCCTGGCTTGGAGCCTATGAGATGGTTACAAGGATTAACTGGGGCCAGAAGGACCCAAGAAGGACTTCCCAGCCCATGGGTTGTGGCACCCCATTGCCCCCACCCGCAGGCACCCTGTGGCACAGAGGCAGTCCCGGTTGCGGGGTGCAAGTGCAGTTTTGGGCAAATACTAATCTCCACCCCACAAGGTTTCTGTCACAGACATTTCTTTGTTCTCAGCTATAGGAGAGCTCTCTGCCTTGTGCCTTTCTCCCACCACGCTGGAGATGGAGAGCCTTTTTGCTGGGTGCCACTGCCAGATGGGCACTCCTGCCCGCGCCGTCTGCCAGCTCCCAGCAGCACATGTGGCACAGATAAGGCTTCACCAAACAGGATGCTGGGGGTGTAGATAACACTGAAGTTCTCTCA
>NW_009705947.1:1325-1825 GCF_000703405.1 Apaloderma vittatum | reverse complement strand
CCTGGGGAATCCCCGGCAGTGCCTCTGGCCTGCCAGCAAGCTGGGGCACGGGGTGGGTATGGGGTGCTGGGGTGCAGCTCTGGGGATGTGCCGCATCCAGGGGCAGCCCTGAAAGCCAGCCTTTGCCCTAAGCAAGAACAGAACCACCCAGTGCACAGACCTGCTCATGGGAACTGTGAGTGCTCTGCCCGTGCCCTGCCTGGCTCCCCATGGCACTGTGCGTCCCTGGAGGGTTGGAGGGACCAACTCGCCTGCACCTCCCTCAGTGGCACCCGTCTTCCCAGCGTGAGAATGATACCTGGAGTCACTACACTGGCTCCGCGCGCCGATGGAGGTGTTGGCAGCTGATGGAGCAGGCCACTGGCACCCTGGGCATCACCAGTGCTTCTGTCACGTGTCTGGTTTAATGCAGAGTTTTCAGTCTTCTCCAAAAGCAAGCCCAGGGACAGACTCCTCTGTGTGTTACTTCTGTCACTCCACACAAGCTATTGCCTGCTCCC
>NW_009705947.1:0-1294 GCF_000703405.1 Apaloderma vittatum | reverse complement strand
TCTGGCCTCCCCTGCTCCTTGAGCAGGGCCACCACATCCCACCCAGGACCAGTGAATGAACATGCTCAACTCCAAGAGCTGTGTCTCCAGCTAGAGCCAGCTCCTCTGGAGCCAACGATGTCCTCTCCTCGGGCCAGGAAATCCTGTGGCATCCCCTCTGGCAGGCACTGAGCCCAGCTATGTTTTCCCCCGGCACACCAGCACCCTTCGGGGTGTTCTTCACCTTTTAGCAGACCAGGACTGAGCTTTCCTCCTCTCTTTCTCACCACCCCACCTCAGTGGAGCCAACAGCTTGATGCTTTCTCACCTGGCATCTCAGTTATCTTCCTGCTCCAAGGAGCTACTGTGTCCTGCAACTTGCTGGTCTATTTAAATTGGCTTTTTATTTGCTGCAGATAGGCCAGGCACCGGCACAACACGCACTTCAAGGTCTTTTTAATGTCTCAACCACTTTCCTTTTGTGGATCTACAAACTGCCCCATCCACACTGCCCGCGCTGATGCAAACCACCAGGCTTCGCCCTGTGTAGCGTTTGCTGGGTGTGCAACCCCAGGGGCAGGGTAGCCCCGTCTGAATTGTCGCTGCTGTGCCCGTCCAGCTCTCCGTGCACGGGGTTGGCAGTGCCTGCTGAAGTTGCCTCTAACAGTCCTGACCTTTGGGGCAAGCACCTGCAAGAAAAAAAACAGAAGCCAAAATAACAAGGGGAAGGATGTTCCTAACTATCACCTTTGAATTGAATTCCACCTCCCTTGACACGTTGTAGCTCTGCTTTAAGAGAAAGATGGTTACAAACACTAATTTAACTGTGTTCAGCCATGGGCAGAGCGGTACAGGCTCTTTCACAGCTGAGCAGCAAAAGGTCTTTACTGCACTTTTCTGTTAGGAAATGGCAAAGCAACATAGAAAGTGCTCTCCTAGCTTATTTTTATTTACCCTTGAAAGGAAAAGGACTGTTTCACAGAGAGGCATTTTGGGTGGACTCACCAGCCCCAGAGGGGGCAAGGCAGGACCTTCTTCCTCCATTCATCCCTGCTGTTCTTCTTGGCTGGCCCAGCCCCACCCCAAGAGCATACCTGGCACCTTGGGGGAGAGCAGTGCGCAGGGGGCAGCTCCCCGGGCTCCAACTGCAGCTGCCGACCCTTGTCTGCCACGTCTGGCACTGTCACATCGTAGTCACACGAAGGCTTCTTGGTGCCCGGCAAGAGCTAGAAGTCTGTTTTCGCTTTACTGGCGTTGGTGTCCTTCGGCAGAGGCGTGGGGTGGGGAGCAGCGTCTGACCCGATGGACACCGGCG
>NW_009705946.1:0-959 GCF_000703405.1 Apaloderma vittatum | reverse complement strand
AACAAAAGAGGGGGAGTATGGCTCTCACTCTGCAAGAACAATTAGACGTAGCTACTTTTACTCTTAATTTCTTTAATTGCTCTGCAGAAAAATTATCCTCAACAGCACTGGAGCGTCATCATCAAAATAAGTCTACGATGCTCATACACCCTAAAGTATGGTATCGAGACTTTCCTGGACCTTCTGAGTGGCAAGGTCCCGTAGATCTACTAACATGGGGGAGAGGATATGCCTCTGTTCTACTTCCTACAGGTTCTCACTGGTTGGTGTCTGGTGGGTGGGTGGAGAATAAGAAAAAGCCGTACCATGAGTTAGAAATGGCAAAACAACAATCTGATTCCCAAAATGGAGAGGCTGAAGATTTGACTCCTCCAGAAGAAAAAGAAAATCCTGAAGCCTAGTGGTATAATCACATGAGGAATGTTATCTTTTGCAGTGATCTTCCTGTATTATGTTTCATCACCAGAAAAAATGTTGTCATCCCATGTGTAACCCATATATATACACTCTCTGTCACTATCCAATTTTTGAGTTTTTGTGTTTCAGGTTTCTTCGATGCACACCTGTGCTTCGTCCAAAGGAAAGAGAATCAGAACAGCGTTGCTGGTGTCATCAGATTGCAGTTCGACCCGAGAAAGCACAAGCTATGCTTCTGCAATCGATATGGGACATTTGTTGCCTTCACAAAACTGATGAATCAGTCTGCCTAAAGAATGACATTCAACATCTTCAGGACTTGATGCAACAACTGATACCTGGCTGACATCACGGCTGCATTCCCTGAGAGGAGACACCTGATTTAAATCTCTATGTTGAACTGTGTTTATGCTTTTCTTTCTCTATATATATTTTTCATGTGTCTTTGTAGATTACTTTCTAATATTCCTTGCAAACCTAAGCAGACACCTCCAATTTTGCGAGCGAATGTAGTTGCTTGACCAAGGGGGGTGGAATATAGA
>NW_009705945.1:0-528 GCF_000703405.1 Apaloderma vittatum | reverse complement strand
GGTATCCCACCACGTTTCTGTGATGGTCACTCTCTCCTAGTTTTCCTGGTGCATCACGACTTCAAGCTCCTCCTCTTTGATGCTCAAACTGCTTGCACTGGTAGAGATGCACTTCAGATGAGCTATGGATCCCAGCACCTTTTCTGAGTGTGGGCCCCCATTTCTACCAGAGCCTTCTCAGGTGTTTCCACCATTTCTAAATCTATCCCTCATCTCAGATAAATGGCAGAGTGAGCGTCCTTGCTAGTCTACCATCCTACGAGCCCTGACATGCTTCCCTTGGGCTTCTTACTAACAGGCCCAGCTATCTCTCTTTTCCCCTTCATATCTCATTTAAAGCTCTGTCACTGAGTCCTACTAACTGCTGCCCAAAATCCTTTTCCCCTTCTGGAACAGGTGTATCTTACCTGCCCCCGGCAGGCCAGGTGTCTCCTAGAGCAGCCTAAGATTAAAAATCCCAAACATATAACGCTGCTCGGATCCAGGGCAGATCGGGTCTTTCAGCCCGTTCTTGGGAGGCAAACCTGG
>NW_009705944.1:1111-1467 GCF_000703405.1 Apaloderma vittatum | reverse complement strand
AACATCCCTGGGTGCTCAAGGCAGGTGGCTGCAGCACTGGGCTGTTACAAGCCATGTGCGGGCGAACATCTAGTCCCAGCTGTCCTAGTTTGGGTCATCTTCCCTGCTGCAGTAGATAATCCTGGAGACCTTCCCTGCCACAGGCAGCCTGGGCCAGGCACACCTGGCACATGGCATGGGCCAAGGGTTTGCCGAGGGAAACCCCTTTCCAGCTGAGGTGGTCACCCATCAGAGCTGTGCAAGGAAAACTTTGCAGCAGCAGGGTCTCAGAGCACGAGGTGAACACCCAAAGCCCTCAGAGGGCATCCCTTGGAGCCACTGGCCAGCCCTGACGTTCTGTCCCTCGCAGGAGGCGG
>NW_009705944.1:0-1080 GCF_000703405.1 Apaloderma vittatum | reverse complement strand
GGGTGACCAAGCTGGAGCTGCAGCAGCAGCAGCAGCAGGTGGTGCAGCTGGAAGGGGTGGAGAACGCCAACGCCCGGGCGCTGCTGGGCAAGTTCATCAACGTCATCCTGGCCCTGATGGCCGTGCTGCTCGTCTTCGTCTCCACCATCGCCAACTTCATCACCCCGCTCATGAAGACCCGCATGCGCATCCTCAGCACCGCCCTGCTCGTCCTCTTCCTCTTCTTCCTCTGGAAGCACTGGGACACCATCAGCTACTTTCTGGAGCACGTCCTACTGCCCAGCTGATCTGCAGCCCAGCTGCTGTGGCCCCAGGGGGTTTCCATTTCCCGCAGAGGAGGGGGACGGGGGTCCAAAGCCTTTGGGTTTTTTCTTCACACGCTCAGTTTGGTTGCTTTCCTGGCCCTCCATCCTCGCTGCAGCCAGCGGCGACTGCTGAGCACAGCGTGTTGGAGCTGGGATCCTTTGGTCCTCTGGGACGTTTGGGAAGGACAGAATGGGGAGCAAGGAGGAGTTTTGGAAGAAACTCATAATTTATGGGGCGCTCGCTTTTTTCTAGGGTTTTTGGGTTGTTTTTTAAATCTCTGTTCTGAAAGCCTACGGGAAAAAGGTCTTCTGCAAAAGTCTTCTCTTGGTAGGAAGGATTGAGCTGGACCAGACCCAGCTCCGGGAGAACTTTCTGCAGAGAGAGGAGAGGGGTTAGTTGGGGCTGGGTTTTCCCTTTCATCCCTGAAGACTAAGCAAAATCCTAAGTCCCAGGACGGAGTGAAAGCAAAGCACGTAGCGAAGGAGAAAGCAGGTCCAAGGCAAATGCAGCAGGACACACGCATCCCACTAACCTCTCCCAACCCAGCCACAGCCCAGCCAGGACAGAGCGGGGCTGTGATATTGTCCCTCGGTCCCCGTAGGGGCGCAGGCAGGCACAGGGGACCCAGTGCTGGAGACAGCACCGGTACAAGTGAGATCCCCTCCGCTGGTTTCCCTTCATTTACTTATTTCCACCTCCTTGGGCTTTAGTTGATCTGATCTTCTTCAGGGACACTTGGACTTTCCAGCATCACGCCTCTGAGTTTTACAGCCT
>NW_009705943.1:13246-22786 GCF_000703405.1 Apaloderma vittatum | reverse complement strand
TATATATATATAAAGCATTTTTTTTTAGTCTTCTCTAGTGACACTTTCAATGAAACATGGACTGTAATTATGTTCTCCCTTGGTTTTTAGTGTCTAAGCATTTCTATTACATTTGTCTAATGCTCGTACTATTTCTTCCACCTTTTTTCATTTTTATTTTAAGCCTATGACTAAGAGAAACAATTTAAAAACCCATTACAGTGGTGCCCTTGATGATGTGTTTATCAGAACAGCTCATAATGCTCTCCCAGGACTGAAATTATTGGTTCTCTTCAAAGCTCAGCTGACAAAGTAACGAAGCAAGGGAATTAGCCTGATCTCCGAGATAGAAAAAATTCCTTTCTGTCTTTGCCAAAACCTCACAGAAAGGACCATTGTTGGTGTGAGGGAAGCATCCTCAGCTAGAGCCCTGGCCATTGGCCTGCATTGTCAGACGTGGATTATCCACCACTGGACGTCTTTTAAGAACAGGCTGGAACAACATGTAACTTGGCAGGAGTTTGATATGCAGTGACGAGCCTGCTTCGGAGCATCGGGCTGGGCTAGATGACCTCTCTTAAAGAGCTTTTTTATCCCTGCTACTCCAATATAGTTGTCTTTTTTTTTTTTTTTCCCCCACCTGACAGGCAATGCAAACGTAAATGCCTGTCTGTAGCTAAGCAACGTCTCCAGCTAGATCTACAGTTTTGCCCCTAAAAGTCACTTTTTTTTCCCCATTTTTACTTTTGAGAAAATACAGAACTGGAGGCTGGCTCTGACCCCAGAAAAGCTGCTGAGCTCCTTTAGGGCTACGGAGGGGAAAAGAGCAAAAGCTGCTCTCATGAAACCACACTCTTGAGGGTCCTGAGCCCCCGTTTCAAAGCTTGGGCTTGGAGACTGGTTGGAGAGGTCAGTCAAAAGGCCTTAATCTGCAGAACACACAGAGAGAGGATAAAGGGATCTGGCTAGGTTCCAGGCGGACACTCCAAAATCTAGAAAAATTTCATTTGAATCTACCATTTGAAATTTTTGGAAGAGTTGATCCAGCTCAGGAAAATGGATCTGAATGTAGACTTCTAGGAAAACCTGGTGCAGTTCTTCAAATCTGTCACGTGCCTTCGTATTCTTTTGAGTTTGTGCTAAAAACGGAATGCATTTGGCTGTAAACTAAAACCAACAAAACTTGCATCAAAATTTTCTCTAATTCAATTTAAGGCCTTTTAGGTTCTTAAAATGACATATCCAGCTAAAGCCGGATGGGGCCTCATTTTGCTTGGGAAATGCAGGATCTGAAGTTGTTGATGTGCTGTTACCCTGTCGGCTTCTTTAAATACTTTCTGACTTGCATGACCCTTATTAGGTTAGGATGCATCAGGATTCCTGATGCAAAAGCTTTTCCTTTCCCATTTTGCCCTGTTAATTGCCATCCAGACGAGGCCAGCTGTCACCTAGAGCAAAGTCAGGCATCACCAGGTTTGTGGTGCAATAAATTAGAGGCAGCTAATACAACTTTTTATCTGTTTCTCTTGATTTTGTAGTGCAAATCCTGGCTCCGTAGCTCTGCTGAGGAGGACAGCTGGGACAGCTGAGTCAAGTCTCTCCAAGCAGGCTGATCCTTGGCTGGTTGGGATGGGAACAGAGCAGAACCACTGCCCTCTTCTTCCCTTTCGAGGCAACCCCCCAAAGGCTTGTCTCTTAAGAAATTTTGAGTTCATAACTATGCAACAGGGGTTTTGCCCAGAAGTGATTCCAGTCTTTGATGATTTGAATCATTTGACGTACTCTGGAAATGTCACAGCATTCAGTGAAAACTGCTGACAGCTCTTCATATCCTTGATGGGGTACCCCATTGTTGTTTAAAATGTATTCAGAGTCAAATAATGTGATGAAAATAGGCAGAAACTCTCTCCATCTAGTCTAAATGTAATAAAAAAAGCTCCTTGCTTAGTTTTTAATAAAGACTGCTTTGCTCTGCTATTTTCTGCATACTAATACTGTCATCCTTGAATAATAAGGAAAAGTATATTCTTAAAATTAACTTTATTAGCAGCTAGTTGTTTAGCGCCAGGATACTTGGTTTGATAGCGTTGCTTATGACTGTGACAAAAGACAGCTTCCATTTTTCAGCCCAAGAGTAACAGAACTAGGCAGTCACAGCCATTAAACTTCTATTTTCCACACGTTTGTGTGTGGATACCCTTTTTCTAAACATATGGTTTTGGTAAGGTTTTCCAGGTCTGCCTCCGATTCTGTGGAAGTAGCACAGCTCCCAGAAAAGGCGATGGACAGGATTAGCCATTGGTGCCACTTCAAACACACGGCAGCCTCATCTAAGTTGCGCGGATGTTATCCAGTTACTTCATAACTTGAAAAAGCTCAAGGCAGTGCGCAGGTAGAGGAAGCACAGCCAAGGGAAATGTCCTCAAACAAGACTTGCCTTGCAGCTTGGCTCTGGCGTGTGGTGGGGATTGCTCTCTGACAATCTGGCCCATTAACTTTTGCCATTGGATGGTCATTTGCAGCGAAGGAAGAATCTCTCTTTTTTTTTTTTAGTTGCAGAAAGAAGGTATTAAGAAAGTTAATGTGGGTTACGAGTAGAGCTGCACGCCCATATCAGCTGCAATGAAAATATACGACAAACTGGAGAATGGCTGAACGCGGGAGGGTGCTGAAAGTGGTGCACTGTGTGCTTTATTTATGCTTTTGGCATCATGAAGTGTTTTGGGACGTTGCAAGTCCTTACTCAGCTCTAGCAGAAAACAGCAGCGCTCTGCGGTCACACTCCAACCACCTCTGTCTTTGGTAAGGTGTGTGCTTTCTGACGGCAGAAATAATGCCCTGGTAAAAAGCTTGACCAAAGGTTTTATTCCTCCACATGAGTGTTTCCCTGCTGGTTTTCCTTATTTTTTCTGTATCTGAAGTTTTTCTTTCCTTCTGATATGTTCATTACCTTCGCCACCAGAAGGAGCGACTGGAACCAGCCCACATTTCCCTATAAAATGACAATACTTGGCAGCAAGGTTGCAAGACCCTGCTGCATCTTCCTATAGCTGCTGGCTTGTGGTAATTTTCCATAATCGTGAGGAACAGACGACCAGGTAGTTATCCAGGGTCAGTGTATGCTTTACACAGGCCGATTCCTGCCCGCTGGGGTCGGAAGTCTAGATGAGTGAAGAATATACCCGTTGCCTGAGCGACAGAAATTTATATTACATTTCCTCTCTGTTGTTCTGCGGTAAGAAACTTCACAAATTATTTAGCAAGTGTGCGCACATGAGGATATTTGTTATGCTGCTTGTTTTTATTGTAGCTGCTAAGTTTTGGGGCATCTCAAAACACGTGCTGCAGCAAGGAGAATGCCTCTGCTATTCTGCTGAAAGATGCCTCTGTGCAATATTTTTCCACCAGAGAAGATGCTTGAACCACTTGAGTGGAAAATGTAAAGAAAAAAAAACCAAACCTCTAACAAAACGAGAAGGCACCTTTGCAGAGCTTCAGCTCGTAGCCTGGATGGTAGGACCTGGGCAGAAGAGACTCCTGTGTCTGGCTTTGTCCCAGGGCAAGGTGAGCTCTGCCGCCCGAGAGAGAGCGGTCCCCACGGTACGCGGAGGGATGATATCTCATGCACCAGAAGCACTCACGAGGGAAATTCTTTACAAACCTGATCGCAGGAGGTTCTGCATCCGGCGCCTGTTTCTATATGTTACTTTGCCAGGTGGCTGCACTACGTGGGAACTGATCAGTCGCTGCATCTAAAACTGACTGGGTCTTTTAAAGTCACAGTAATTAAGCTAAAGGAGATGATCTGCTAAACCTTTCTAATGTGAGATGTGTGCAGCAAGACCGCCGCAGTGCAGTGTGTTACTAGAGATGGTTCTACTTGCAATTACTTATTCTTGTAATTTAGAGTTCTCAATTAATTTTCATCACAGCTCTCCATTGACTTTCAGGGTTTATTTGGCACCTACTGTAGATTAATTTTAGGCTACTGTATTTGTTCTAACCAACTTTCGTAATGAACATGCAACCTCATTTAATTTTATTTGCATTGTAATTAATGACAGCTGCTTATTAGGTACTTGGAAGAATGCTGATCCAAAGCCTAGGGCGATAGTTTGGACCGAAGTCTCCCCAAAACAACCTATCTGCACAGCCTGGAGCACCTCCTTGACAATTCAGTGGTTTAAGGAAGGTGAGCTGTGTGATTATTATTAGCTATTTCTGCTTCCACTTGGGGGTGTGGTGGGTCAAAACCAGCCAGAGCAGGGAATTTCCAGAAAGAATGGGAAGGAATGAACTAAATTCTTTAACTTCAGAGTATATATCTGGTCTTCTCTGCAGGGAAGTGTAGTTGTTAATCTCTTCAGATCAATTCACCGACCTCCAGCTGTCTTAAAATGCCCTCAGAAGGGTGGCAATGTTCATGATAGCAGCAATAGTACACTCCAAAACTGTAAAACCTTTTACGACTTGTTACTAATTACCCTCATCTCTAGAACAGAAGAAATTATAGAAGCCATTGGAACAAAGAGGACAAGGAAATAAATGTGAATGTTTCATACCTTACAGTTTTCAAGAAGAAATTTATATTAAAAGATAAAACCTAAAGATTTCAGCTAAGCCTAATCAACCTGGCAACAATGTAGATGTAATTTGAGGTTAGTAAAACCAACCCAAAACGGAAAAGAGACTTGAAATACTATAAAACTTGCCAGGATTAAATTAAAGGAATTGGAATATGGCAGCGGCCATCTCATAAAATGTGAGAAGATGGGTAATGAACTAAATAAATACTATTGCGAATGCAATCGTATGGTATTTGAAGTCCCCATTGCAGCCTCACCTGAAGCACAGCAGTCTATTCTGTTTGCAAAAGGATTTTTGAAATAAAAGTAGGTAAGAGATGGGCCCGACAAATGGTAGCATGGGTGAGAGGGGATGGGATGGATGTGCTTAGAGAACTGAAGAAAAATCTCGCGCTTCCGTGTACTTGTATTGCAAGAGCAAACATTTTAGATCCAAAGACATAAAACTTGATGCATCAAAAAGGCAATACTCGTTTTCACCGAGGAGCTGCTTGTCTTGAGATGCTGTTTATTTCCTGGACAAGTGTATTGAGCACTAAAAAAGAGGTAAAGAAAACCCCACCTCTAACTTGAGCTGGCATAAATGACTGTCACCCTTGGAAATCTATTCCTTAAATCTAGAGCAGGACCCGGCGAGCTGCAAATATATGAAAGGTTTTCTAGGCACCATATGGTGGTTACGAAAGATCCCTATTTTTGAGTCACAAGAATGGGAGAGAGGAGGGCTAAATCTTGGAAAGTGGTATGTTCGTGGTTATGAAACCAAATGTGGTAGACAGGCTCAAGCCCTCTACACTTCAGGAACACTTGCTCTGTGTCTATTTATAAGCCATTTTGCTAGAGGGGCATTAATCAAGTGAGAAAATACTCTCCTGCTCCAGCTCGAGAGTGAAGGAACTGTTATGATAAAAGAAAAGCAAGTAGAGCTATTTTAAGTTGATGCAAGAGGTGCAGCCAGACAGTCGCAGAGGGCTGTTGCCTTTGCGGATGTCTCATGGGTTGCCCCCGGGTCTCCCTGGGCAGGTAGCTCTTCGAAGCCTGGGTCCTATTGTTCTTTGAGAAAACAAAGGCTGGTATTGCACAACTACCTACAAAAACACTGGCAAAGCCTGTCAGAGGATGTTGATAAAAGCAGACCAACTGCCTTCGGGGCATCTGTGTGGGGCTGGAGGGTTACTGTCCCTGCCATCTCCTCCCGGCCCCTGTTAGAGACAACAAGATTTTGCTGGTCTTGGTACTGGCCTTCTCCATGGCATTCCCAGTACTGTCCAGCTCTGGGAATCCCCACAGCTGAATGCCAGAGTGTTTGGGAAGAATGTGCTTCGTGTGCTCTGACTGCCCGCATCTGTCTCAGGAGGACAGAACCTGCTGGGGCTTTTGTCTTACAGGAAAAATAGAAGTCCTGCAAAGCATCAGTTGACACTCCTCCATTAAGTCCAGTTTGGTAAGACCCAGCTCTCCTGAGCGTAGGCAAGAAAACTTTCAAGGCTACCTCCAGGTTGGCTTTGCCTTGTTTTTCCTGGGAGCAGGCTTCACGGGGGATGTGAGGAAGAGGGATCCTTCTGCAGCAGCTAGCCTCTCGTGGCCGCGCCGTGATGCGCAGAACAGCTGGGCAAGTTCAGCCCGGTTGTCCCAGGCTACCGATACCCTTGGCAGGAAGCTGAGGAGAGGAAGAGTCCTCAGTCATTTTCACTGTCTCCTAGCAAAAAAAGGTACGTTGGGCACATTGGGAAAACGCTTTTCCAAGCCGTGGTGATTTCCTTGCTGTCCTTGATGTTGTTTGCTTCACTAATTCTTTTTTATCCTTGGTATAAACCATCTTAAGGACAACCAGATGTATTTAAAGAGGTCACGCTGGAAACTGGTCTTTTATTTTTTTTCCCAGTGTTTCTATTATTTAGTAATTAAACCAAGTGGATCTGTACCTGATAGGAGAATTTGGCACCGAATAGTTAATCCTGCTGTAAAAACTGCAAAATCAGCGGGAAGCTCTGGCTTCAAACGTCAGGGTTTCAGCGCGGAGGATAAAGGTATATTTTTGTTCCCCTGTGGTTCAGATCAGGGATGTCCAATCTACTGAACATAGATACAGTTTCAATTACTTATTGAAGTTGGACTCTATTCGTAAAACTAGAATAACATTTCAGAAAATACAAATGCTGAAAAGAAAGAGCTTGCAGAATTCCCTGCTGAGGTATTATTTTACTGGCTTATATAGAGCAATTCTGCCTCACAAAATGAAATAGCGAAAGATCCAGCTGTAACTGGATATTACGCAAAAGGGAGGAATGAGGATTTTGCTTTTTTTTTTCTAAATAAAGGGGGTTTATAGCTCTTTTTCCTTTATTTTTCTTTAGCAAAAATTTCCTGCAAGCCTCTGAAAAAGCTTGGTAAATCCAGCTATACATCAGCAAACTCGTTCAAAATATTTTGATCTTCAGGTTCTTCATAGTTGCAATGAAATGCAGTAACGAATGCTCTGTGCCCTGTTCTTAACACCTGCCAAAAATTAATTATAGTGCCTCTCTGATGCATGACCTGAAAGCCCCATGTTTTAACTACTTTTCCAGCTTGTAAAATCTTTGGAGTGGTTTGGGTTTTGGTTGGTTTTGTTTTTTTTTTTTTGTTTTTTTTTTTGCACTACACCCTTGCTTACAGCAGGATTTAAAAAATAATTATAATATTAGATAACACTGTTTGGAAATGAAGGTGATCCTTTCTGAAGTTATTGGAAAACTAGTCATAAAGAGGACCAGCGGAAGCATTAGTTATTCTGTCTATACGTCAGGCTACAACACCTCATAAAGCACCTGTTAAAGAATAAAAAGCCAGAAGAAAACTCGTCACCCCCATCCCAATCCACGATTGTTTCCCACAGTATTTCCCACCATTCAGCAAGATGCCAGGCTCTAACTTCTATCTCCTCTAAAAGTCAGGGGTTTTGTTTAGGCTGTTTATTTCACCCAATGTTGTGAACTAGTTTAACTGGTTGGCCAAGTGACTTCCCCAGTAAGAAAGAGTGGGGTGGGCTTGGTGGAAGCTTGGTGACAGCCCCATCTGTCACAGGAGGGCACAGTCCTTCCTAGAATTTCTCACCCTGCTTACAGTTTATTATCCAGCAATATAGTGAAAATTGTAGATTAACCTTTTCTGTAGGTGCTGAGAATTGCCGACCTCTCATTTATTCCCAGTGACTTGCCTGCAATTTCCTGAACCTTGCAAGCCTGCTGTGAGAGCTATGCCCTACATCTTTTTTCTTGCCTAACTCAAATTTCCACATCTAATACAAATATACTTTTCCCAGTTAAAAAAAAAAAAAAGGCGATTTTTCAGGTGATGTCCACTAGAGCAGCTCAGGATTGTATACAGTATATATTGGTTTTAGTGCTTTGTCAGCCAGAACCCTTGGAAAACATTATCTCTTCCTCGTTCCGGTCTCCAGTAGCAACACAGATTTCTCCCTGTCTGTGGTGTTCTGACAGAAGCCCTGAAAGGTTATATATAGTTTTTCAGACAAAAATCCTAGAAGGAAAACAAATTGTTGCAGTTATGGAAATGAGGATTGATTTTGAAGCCTTTATAAAGACCTAGCATCCAAAAGGAGGGTGATGGAGGAAATCGTTGAGTTTGTCTTAAATGCCTAAAGCCGTTCTGCTGTTTGGAGACAGAAAAATACTTCACACATCATTCGGAATAATCAATGACTCAGCAGCTTGATTTGCCTCTCCCAGGGTGATGGGCTCCCCAGCCATTGATCTACCATCCGATACGCAATTATCAGCTCCCTCTTCCACCCATTCCCTGGGGCTGCACCGAGCCCGTACCAACCTGACGGAGATGGGGGCACAATTTGCTGATTTTCTCAGAGCTTAGCTCTTAGCTTTGGAAGGGAAGCACGTGGAGGGTCAAAGGGAACGAGGGAGGCTTTGCTTAATTCCTTCTCATCTAATGGGACATCATCAAGGCCTCCAGTGAAAGGATGGTAATGGTCACAAAATTTAGGTGGCATCTGGGAAAGAAATTAGGCTCTTGGGAAACAAAAAAAAAAAAAGAAAAAAAACCCCTCACCTGTCTTTTCAACTGTTGTAATTTCCATAGTCACTGTAATTCGAATTATTCTTTGCTGGTTTTTCATGTTGATATTCGCTTGGAGTTGGGAGGCTACAGTTGGAATTCCACTCTCTGAGGCAGCCATTCAATTATTTTGGTGTTGTGCATTACATATGACCTTTTTCATATTCTGCCATTTGACTGACTGCCTATTTTTCCTCATTTTGCTACTTACAGTTTGACAGTCCTGTGGGAAAGGAATAACTGCACCGGCTGTTAATGAAAACGTAGACTTCTGAAACGAGCAACCGGCTGCAGCACAGCGTAAGCCCGAAGCCGGGTCGTGATGGTGCTCCTCGGCTCGATGTTGCTGAGCAATTTGATGTCGTCTCGTTAATTTGTGGAGGGCGGAAACAGCACCGAAGAGCTGCTCCAGTGAAATTATGAACATCATCGTGGGAAAATGTGAACAAAAGGAGAAATTATGAGGAGAGGTGTTATTGGGGTTTTTCTCCACAAGTTCATCGTGGGTTTGGGATTGTTGGTTTGGTTTTTTTTTAGAGCAACTAGTAATATGAAGTGAAGTTTTAAGATCTGAATCAGGAAAGAACACAAATATGAGAAAATAAAAAAAAAGGATTAATAACAGGATTGGGAAATTAAGATTATGTGCCTGCTCAGTGAAACTGAGATCAGAAAGATACACTTTGACTTTCTGTGTATTTTTTTTAGTATGTGAGAGCCATAGCAAATGGGAAGGAAAATTGGCAGAGACCTTTTGGCCTCTCACCCTTAGTACCTGGGCTGTGCTGCTGTGAAGATGATGGTAAAGCTGGAGAGCTGAAGCAGCCCAGAAGCTGCTGGGGATGGTTCCTGCCCCCAGGCAGAAATCACAGAATCTTAGACTGGCCTAGGCTGGAAGGGG